>NC_041737.1:59159771-59444696 GCF_004115215.2 Ornithorhynchus anatinus | reverse complement strand
GGAGGAGGTGAAGCAGTGCTTGACCCAGTGATCAGCTTGTCGGAGAGGGCGGGTGGGGTGGGCCTGCCCGGGTCCGTGGGACCAGAGCTTGATGCCCAAGCTGCGGGGGGGCAGCCCCGAGGCGGCGGACAGCGTGGAGCAGAGAGTGGAGCAGCCGCTCACTTTTCTCTCGCCATGGTCAACGCCTCCGGAGAGCCCCCAGCCACTCGGAGCCGGTCAGTCGAGAGCCTCCCTTTGCCTCTGCTCCCTCCCTCCTCGCCCCGACTCACACCCTTCACTCTACCCTCTCCCTTCCACAGCATTGTGTATAGGTACTATATTTATTTACTTAATGTGTCTTTTATATTTTTCTTATTTATTTTTGATGCTACGTGCCTGTTCACTTGTTTTTCGATGCTCCCCCACCTTTCTGGATGTGAGCCTTGGTGGGAGGGATTGTCTCGTTGTTGAACTGATTTTCCAAAGTGCTTAGTACAATATGCTCTGCACACAGTAAGCGCTCAATAAATATGATTGAATGAATGAATGAGGAACAGAGGGCAGCCCCTGCCCCGGACCCGGTGGGGGCATCCCAGGGGATGCCGGTAGGAGCGGAGCTTGGGGGCTGCCAAAAGCCAGAGAAACCCCAGAGAGACGTCACCTCCCCCGCAGACAGAGCCGCCCGCCCCCCCCCCGGGTTAGGGTCCCATCGGCACTGAAGCTGAGTGTTTGGTATTGTTTCACTGTACTCTCCAAGTGCCTAGTATAGTTCTCTGCACGCAGGAGCTCCATAAATATGACTGACTGGCACATAATAAGCACTTCATAGCATAGTGATTAGGATGGCAAGCGTAAAAGCTGTACCTGGAAGTAATACGGGAGAATCACGTAGTGCCAGACAGACAACTGAAAGGGACTAGCAAACACAGAATTTTTCCACTCTGTGGGGCACAAAGGACCAGTCCGCATTCCACAGTTTTGTTTCATTCTAAGTGTTGTTAGAAGACAGAAGGGTGAAGAAGGAAGGAAATTAGATGCTCAGGCAGTAAAGCACATGCATGGATGTGTACAAGAGTGTTATTGTGAATGACAAAGCACTGACGTGGTAGCTGTGAGGAGGGAATGAGAAGACAAGAACTCATAACCTGTAAACATTTAAGAGGTTCTAAATTTAAGAAAAAACAAGGTTTCGAGAAGCTCCTCGGACCATCGCCGAAGACTAGATTTACAGATTTTCTGTCAGGGAGTTTGAGAGTCTGTTTGTGGAGTAGGGATCCAGCTCAGGACCGCTTCAGGAAACAGTCGGGACAGGAGCGGGATGAAGGACAGCGGGCAACTCCTGCATCTCCCTCTCAAACCCCACAAATCACACTCCTATAGACAGAAAAGAAAGAAGCAGGCCAGAAGCCCAAATCCTAGGGAGTTTCTGGTGGGGTCGGCAGCAACAGGTAGTTCTTGGCACCTGCTCTCAGAGGGAGGGAGGGAAGGGGTGAATGTATGCAGGAGGAGCGTGGCAAGAATTTAAAACCTTTTCATTTAAGGCTCGAGGGGTGTAATTCTTTGTTCCTGGGCTTACTGTTTATTCCCAAACAATCTGAACTGGCGGCTGAGAGGAGGAGAGAAATAAATCCATCAGTACCATGTATGGAGCACACACCTGTTCTCCCTCCCCCTTACACTGTGAGCCCACCTGGGATGATGACGGTATCCAACCTGATGATCTTGAATCTACCCCAACACGGAGTTCATTTCTTCACACATAGTGGTAACCTAACAAGCACCACAATTATTATTATCACTATTATTATTATCTTATTATCCTGATCTACCCTCCCACGGAGAGTACAGAGAAGGAGTTAGTAGATACGACCCAGCAAACTCTTGCCTATAAGGCATTGATGGTCTAACATGGGGAGACTGACCGTGAAAGTACAGATGGAGGAATGTGAGCTGGGGAGCTGCTGTCTGGGTCTGAGAGCTGCAAGCCAGATCTGTTGGGAACAGGCCGGGGGGAAATGCCAAGCTGGAAGCCTCCCCTGCCCCGTCCTACCTCTGCTGCCCAGGTGCTGCCAGCTGCGCCGCCCCAGGAGAGAAATCTGCCGAGGACAATTCGAATTGTTTGTCTGCGAGTTCTTTCTCTCCTCCAGCAACAACCACCTGAAAACGGTGGCCCAGTCTGGGCCCGACACACACAGAGTGCGAGGTGGCCGGGAAAGGGCCCCAAGGAGCGGTCGGTGGGTCTCTCCTCAGTCGTTCCAGGAGTCTCAGTCGAACCCTGCCAGCCTGTTGCATCTACAGAAGAGTCGGGAAAGATGTTAGGAGATGGCCTGGTACCAGAGAGGCCTGCAGAGCTCCATCCCGGCTCCATCAAGCCTTGGGCGGACAGTCTGAAAGAACCAAATCACACCAAAGGCCCCAGGCTAAACTCCACCCTGCCCAGACCCCCTCTTACAGATCGTCTCCACTAGGCTCTAGAACAAGCAGGGCCAGGAGATTAGGACTGGGCTTTCTCTCTCCCACCCAGGGCCAAGGGACCAAAAGACATGCTGGAAGACTGAAAGAGGAGCATCTCCCTCGGGGGGAATCAGAGACAGAAGTTCATTCAAGCATATTTATTGAGCGCTTACTGTGTGCAGAGCACTGTATTAAGCGCTTGGAAAGTACAATTCAGCAACAAATAGAGACAATCCTACCCAACAACGGGCTCACAGTCTAGAAGCGGGGAGCCAGACAACAAAACTACACAGGTACAAGTAAAGAGGCATCAATAGCATCATTATAAATAAATAGAATTATAGATCTATATACATCATTAATAAAATAATTAGAATAATAAGTGACTAGTAGTGGAAGTGAGCTAGGAGGCTTAGAACAGTGTTTGGCACATAGTAAGTGCTTAACAAATGGCTTTTACTGCCATTGTTCTCGTCTGTCCGTCTCCCCCGATTAGACTGTAAGCCGTCAAACGGCAGGGACTGTCTCTATCTGTTGCCGACTTGTTCATTCCAAGCGCTTAGTACAGTGCTCTGCACATAGTAAGCGCTCAATAAATACTATTGAATAACAAAGACCGTCATCATTATTATTATCATTATTAATAAAGATAGCACTATTCAGTCGCTCAGTGTTTACTAGGGAGAGTTGGGCACAGGCCGGACAGAGAGCCACAGCTCTCAAGTAATTTACAAACTACCTAAGTAGAAAACCCTAACTGTTTACAACGAGTGGGAGGAGGGCGGTCAAGGGCCGAGCAAAGAGTGCCTTGACTAAGAAGGAGGGTCCCGGCCCATCAGAGGCTTACTCAGGCAGGGGGAACTGACAGACACGGCCATTCACAAATATTTGGGCTGTTGAGAGAATGGACAGAGTCTTCCGAATCAAGAAGGCGCGTCAGGATTAAGGGCAGAAAGTAGATGGGTGTGTCCTGAGAAGGTAGACCAAGTTGGGAAGGCTTCCTGGAGGAGGTGGGCTTTGAAGATGGGGAGAGCTGAGTAGGGGGCGGTCTGTCAGAATTGAAGGGAGCTGGCAAGGGAAGTGAGAAGGAAGAGTGCAAGTCGGAGCTTGTTGTGGACAGGGAATGTGTCTGTCGTTGTACTCTCCCAAGCACTTAGTACAGTGCTTTGCACACAAAGTTTGTGGGGGCCATGTTCTCCCATCGGGGGGCACTCCCCCTCCTCAGTCTGCCGCTGACTGCTCTCCTCTTTCACCTGTCGCATTTAACCCTTGAGGCCTGGAGTGGAAGGGAGAGTCAGGGAAGGGGGAGGGGGAGAGACTGCTGAATTGGCAAGCAGCCCCTGCTTGGAGGATAGTGAAAGTACAATGCCGGACAGGGGCTGTGTCCGACCTCAGGATCTTATTCATTCATTCATTCAATGGCGTGTACTGAGCACTAACTGTGTGCAAACCACTGTACTCAGCCTTGGGAGAGTACAATATAACAATAAAAAGACACATTCCCTGCCCACAACGAGCATACACTCTAGAGGAGGAGATAGACATTAATAGTAATAAATTACCGACTAGGTGCCAAGCACTGTACTGAGGAGTGGAGTGCGTACAAGATAATCAGATTGGATACATTCCCTGTTCCTCAAAGTGGGAAGGAGAACTGGTATTGAATTCTCATTTACTATGAAAATGTGCCTGGCCCAGAGTAAGCATCTAACAAATACCTCACTGATTATTATTATTGATTATTATTTGATGCTAGTGATTCTTGTCTACTTGGTCTCCCCCCTTCTAGACTGTGTTCGACTCCCGACTCTGCCACTTGTCAGCTGTGTGACTGTGGACAAATCACTTAACTTCACTGTGCCTCAGTTCCATCATCTGTAAAATGGGATTAACTGTGAGCCTCACGTGGGACAACCTGATGACCCTGTATCTCCCCAGCGCTTAGAACAGTGCTTGGCACATAGTAAGCGCTTAACAAATACCAACATTATTATTATTATTACGCTATCTCCCCAGTGCTTAGAACAGTGCTCGACACAGAGTAAGCACTCATACTATTATTACTACTACTATATTCGGAAACTTCACGGGGTCCATCTTCCCCTTTCTTGGCAAGAGCACTGGCGGTAGAAAGCACCTACAGAACCTCACATACCCATCCTTAATGGAACACCTCCGGCCCCTCCCTGCCCCGCGACCTCACAGGGTAATGGGGGACACGAACGTGAACAGAAATTACAGAGAGGGGAAGCAGCCGATGTAAGAGAGGTACAGAAGAAGACATGACAAACAAAACACTCTTCACCACTGGCTTTGGAGCACTCGATCCCTTACCCTCTCCTACCACAACCCAGCCGGCCTCACGCTTCGTTCCCTTAAGGCTCACCTTCTCACTGTACCTCACTCTCCTCTACCTCACGCTGACCTCTCGCCCACCTCCTACCTCTGGACTGGAGTGCCCTCCCTCCCTTCCTCCTCGTAGCGAAAGCAGCGTGGCTCACGCTGAGTATGGGCTTGGGAGCCAGAGGTCATGGGTTCGAATCCCAGCTCTGACACTTGTCAGCTGTGTGGCTGTGGGCATGTCACTTCACTTCTCTGTGCCTCAGTTCCCTCATCTATAAAATGGGGATGAAGATTGTGAGCTCATGTGGGACAACCTGATGACCCTGTATACCCTGGTGCTTAGAACAGTGCTCTGCACATAGTAAGCACTTAACAAATACCAACATTATTATTATATCGGTCAGATCGCTGCCCTCCCTACTTCAAAGCCTTTTTGAAGGCCTGACTCCTTCAGGAAGCCTTCCCTGACTAAGCCATCCTCTTCTCACTCCCGCCTGCACCGCTTTTACTTGCTCCCTCACTCATCCTCTCCTCCCATTCCATGACATGTGTGTAGTGTGTGTGTATATATATATATATATATCTGTATATAACTGGAATTTAGGAGGGGGAGAGGAGAGGCAGAGGAGAGGAGGGAGGGAAATGGGGCTAAAGTCTGTGAGCCTGTAGGACAATGTGATTACCTTGAATCTACCCAGCGCTTAGAACAGTGCTTGGAATATAGTAAACGCTTAGCAAACACCAACATTATTATTATTTGGGAGAGAGGGAAACGGGGTTGAAGATGATGAATCCCATGTGGGACACTCTGATTACCTTGAATCCACCGTAGCGCTTAGAACAGTGCTTGATACATAGTGAGCGCTTAGCAAATGCCAACATTATTATTAGGGAGAGAGGAGGGGAGAGAGGAGGAGAGAGGGGAGGGAGAGGGAAGGGAGAGGGAAGGGGAGAGGGGAGGGGAGGAGGGAGAGGAGGGAGAGGAGGGAGAGGAGGGAGAGGGGAGGAGAGGAGGGAGAGGAGGGGAGAGGAGGGGAGAGGGAGGGAGGGGAGGAGGGAAAAGGGGAAGGGGGAGAGGAGGAGGGTAGAGGAGGGGAGAGGAGGGAAAAGGAAGGGAAGGGAGGAAAAAGGGAGAGGAGGGAGAGGAGGGGAGAGAAGGGAAATGGGGAGGGGGAGGAGAGGAGAGAGGAGGGAAAAGGGGAGGGAAAAGGGGAGGGAAAGGGGAGGGAAAAGGGGAGGGAAAAGGGGAGAGGAGAGGGGAGGGAAGGAAAGGGAGCCCCAGCCCAGCCCAGCCCGCCGCCCCCCCTCCTCCTCCTCCTCCTCCCCCCTCCTCCTCCTCCTCCTCCTCCTCCTCCTCCTCCTCTTCTTCTTCTTCTTCTTCTTCTTCTTCCTCCTCCTCCTCCTCCTCCTCCTCCTCCGCGCAGCAGGAAGCGAACGGTCCCGCGGCAAACCCGTTTAAACGGAGCGGGGCGAGGGGTGGGGCCCTGGGGGGAGGGGGGTTCCGGGGGGGGAGGGGGATCCGGGGGGTGGGGCGGGGCCGCGGCGGCTGGAATGTTGTTGGGTCTCGGCGGCGCATAGTAAAGGAGGCCCCGCCCCTTGCTCCCGGGCGGGCCAATGGCGAAGCGGGAGCCGTTTCAAGTCCCCCGTCCGCCGCCCCCTCCCCCTCCCACCGGAGAGTCGATTTTTCTGTAACGAAATAACGAAGGCCCGGAAGGGTCGCGCCCCTCCCCCTCCCCCGCCCCCGCCGCGCGCACAGGTTGGGGTGTCGGGGAGATGGGCGGGCGGGCGGCCGGGAGGGCGCCGCCTCGGGGTCGGAGCGGCGGGGCCGGAGCGGCGGGGCCGGAGCGGCGGGAGCCGGGGCGGGCGGCGCGTGGGGCGCCGTGGGGCGCCGTGGGGAGGCGGGGTGGGCGGGTGGGCGGGGGCAGCGGCCGCGGGTTGTTTATCTGGAGTGGGGAGCGGGGGCCTGGAAACCGCCCCGTGTCCCATTTCCTCCTCTTGTTTTCGCTCCGGATTCTCCATGTTGGACCCAAACTGAGGAGCCCGGAGCTGTGGCCGGGGGATCGGGGCCGCCGCCCGCCCGCCCGTCCGCCCGTCCGTCCTCCCGCCCGCCCGCCCGCCAGGCCGCTCCCCTTCCCTGTCCGGGGAGGGGTCCGGCGGGGCATGTGAGCGGCGGCGTCCGCCGGGGCTGTTAGATGGAACGAGGCTCCATCATCACCCAGGCGCCGAGGGGGGCGGCCCCGGGGCTCAGCAAGCAAGGTAAGCCCAGCAACTCCACAGAAACTTTGCCGACGTCTCCGCCGCTCCGTCCCCGCCGCCACCGGGCCCATCCTGCGGGGCGCCTCCCCGCCCCCCCGCCCGCCCACCCGCCCGGCGCCGCCGCCGCCGCGGGGGCTTCTCCCCGCCCGAGGGCCGCGGGAGCGGCGGGGCCGGGCTATGCGGCGGCCAAGGCGGCCACTGCTGTCACCTCGCCAGGCCGGGGGCGGAGGTGGAGGCGGCGGCCAGGGCGACGGCCAAGGCAGCGGAGGCTCCGGTCCTTCCCGCCCCCGCCCCCCGGCCGCCCGGGGCCCAACGCCAAGCCGGAGTAACTTGTCAGCCCGACGGCCGGGCCTCCGGGGTCTCTCCGGGGTCGGGGGTCTCTCGGGAGGCCGCGTGTCCGCCGTCGTCCGGAGCGGAGCGGAGCGGAGCGGCGCGCTTGGAGGTCCCGCCGAGTGACACGGCGCCCCGCGCCCCCCGGGGTGGCGCCTCCAGCGGGGCCCGGGGGGCGGGAACGGGCCCTGCCCCGCCCGAAGGCGGAGGGAGGGAGGGAGGGAGGGAGGGCGGGGGGAGGGGACGGAGGGAAGGAGGGAGGGAAGGAGGGCGGGAGGGGGGTCCGGGGCGGGTCTGTCCGTTCGCTGGCCGCCAGCAGGTCGGGCCCCAGCGGGGAAGGCGAGGCGGAGGGGCTCCTCGGGGCGGTCCCCGCCCGCCCTCAGCCCGCCGAGCCGAGCCGAGCCGAGCGGAGAGGGCCGCTCCCTCCCGGGACACACACCCCCTCCTGGCCGGGGAAGCCCAACGAGAAAGGCCAGTTGGGTGGGGCCGGGGGCCGGGAGGAGGGGGGGGGGGAGGGGCCCGGCCCGGCCCGGCCCTGGGGGGAGCCGGAGGGACCCCTCGCCGCCCGGGCCTCCGCTTTTGCCGCCCCAGAGGCTGAGCCCCCCGCCCGTCCGCCCTCCCTCCCGCCCTTGCCCATCCTCAGCTCCCCCGGCCCCCGCCGGGTGTCCCGGCAGCGCTCCTGCCCGCTGCCCGGCCGGGGCGCCCACCACGGCTCCCCCGCCGGCGCGCCCCGCATCCCCTTTGAGGCCGGCCCTGGGGGGCGGCATGGCTACGGACGGACGGACGGAGGGAGGGAGGGAGGGAGGGAAAGCAGGCAGGCCGAGGGGCGGAGAGAGCGCCCCGGCCCCCGGCCCCCGGCCCCCGGCCCCGGGGGATCGGGCGAAGCCGCCCCCGCGTCGGTCCCGCCAGCAGGCAGGAGCCGGAGCCGGAGCCCTCGGCCTCGGGCCGGGCTTAGCCGGGGGCGCCGCGGCCAGGCCTCGGTGGGGACGGGGAGGAGGAGCAGGAGGAGGGGGCGAGCCGCAGGCTGGCGCTCTGGCCCGCCCCCGCCCCCACCTCCCGGCCCGCAGCGGCTCCCGGGGCTGTGCCTAAAGAAAGGGGGCCCAGGAGGTCCCCGGGCCCCGTTCCCGGACCCCCGGACCGCCTTTACCTGCCCACTCGGGGACAGTCGCTTCCCACGTTGGGCTACCGCGGGGACCCTCGAGGAGTCCCCCCCCCGCCTCCTCGCGCGGAGTTTAGGGCGTGGGGGATTGAGTGCTCCGGCCGGAGGCAGGGCCCGGATCTTGGCTTCGTCCCCTCCAAGAGTTGGGCGGAGGCCGCCGGGAGGTGCGGGCCGAGAAACCATCCGAGGGAAACTGGAACGGACTACCCGGAACCCGGCTCCTCTTTAGGGAAAATAGGCCGGCGTCCGACGCCGAGGGGGTCGGGCGTCCCCCCACCCCCGGGAGCGGTCCGCGGGGCGGCCGGAGGGGTCCTGCGGCCGAGGACCGGCGACGGGGAGCCCCGAGGCTCCCCCCCGCTCACTCCCCGCTTCCCAGCCGAAGGTCAGCCCTGCGTGGAGCCGACGGTCCGGCGAGTCCCGGCCTCGACTGTCCCGGCCGTCCGCGTCGCTCGCGAGGAGCCGGCCGAGCGGGCGGACGGAGAAGGCTGGACGGGAGTCTTCGGAAAGGCTCCCTAGCTTTTTCCCCCCGCGCTACCCCCGCCGGCGGCCCGGCGGGGCCGGGCCGAGGTCACTGCGGGCAGAGCGAGGTCTGCGTGGGTAGAAAGAGCAGCCGAGGGTCAGGAAGAAACTCTGCAAATGGCAGAGGCGGACTGGGGTCATCTGGAGGGGCCAGCGGCTCGCCCCCGACTTTCTCGGCTTCCGCAGACCCTTTCCAGTTGCTCCCGTCACCCGGCCGGGCCACGGGGCCACCCCGTCTCCCCCAGTGCACTCCTCAGCTTCCTCCATGGAGGGGGACCCAAGGCCCTGGCTCCCCGACGCCAGCTGAGCCACCGATACCGGTTTGCGGGAGCGACTCCCCCCTCTCCCTCCGCTGACGAACGGGCCGGAGGCATCTGGGTGGCGCGCGCGGCCCCACTCTCTTGCCCCCAGGGTGGGAGTGCTCAGAGCTCAGGACCAGCGGGTGCGGGGTGTGACCCGCAGCTTGATTCCGAGAGGACTGCGATTGACTGCACCCCAGGTCCCCCTTGGCCAACCCCCAGAGAACCGGATCAGACCACAAAATGAGGGACAATATTCACCTGGCGACTCAGGGTCAGACTAGAGGTTTGGAGAGTTGCCTGTGGGGGAGAGTTATGGGTGTGGGGCATTCCGTGCTGGGGTCACTGGGGGAGAGTCAGGGACGGGGGAAGGGGAATGAGGGGTGTTGGTTGGTCTGAGCCGCGGTCCGGAGGAGAGTGAGGGATGTGGGGACGGTCCGCGCGGGCTCCCTGGGTAAGAGGCTGGGGTGTTGAACGGTCCGTGGCGGCTCTCTCGAGGAGAGTCGAGGTCGTGGGACGATCTGGGCCGGGTCACCGGGGGAGAGTCGGGGATGTGGGATGGACCGTACTGGATCTTTGGGGAGAGTCAGCGGTGTTGGGTGGCCTGTGCTGGGGGACTGGGGAGAGGCAAGGGTGTGGGATGATCCGTGTGGGGTCACGGGGGAGGTCGGAGTCGGGTGGTCCGTGCTGGGTCGCTGGGGAGAGTAAGGGTTGTTGGGTTATCGGTGTTAGATCACTGGAGGAGAGTCAGAGGTGTTGGACATTCCGTCCCTGATTACGAGGGTCTTGGAGACTGGCGTCCAGGAGGGCGGCCTGCGCCTGGTCCCTCACGCACCTCGTCTCCATCCCATCACAGATGTGGCCGGGGCAGGGCCGAGGCCTGGCAGGAATCGGTCATCGACCGGCCTCCGGTCACGGCACTGTGAGGTCCCCGATCCCGGCAGGCCAGTGCAGAGTGAAGGGAAGTTCAGAGAAATGATTGGCAGAGGAGAAGAGAGGGCAGGGCCAGAGCCGACCTCAACGGGACACCGCTTCCCCCTGCCCCCTTCCTCCCGCCGGCCCCTCCCCTCAGCCCCCAGCTCTCCGCCCTCCATCCGGAGCGGCCCCTGGGGAAAAGGGTCAGTGCCCAGCCACGCTCACCTTGTGGTGCCCTGCACCGTGACATATCCGGGAACAACCCAAGGCCAAGGATTTGGAACGGATGTCTGCTCTAGGCCGCTGACCTCCTGCCTCTCCACGGCCACCCCAGCAGTCGTCCCTCCGGCCAAGCCCACCCGGGCCCGGCTCTGCCCTTGGGCAGCCAGGGCGCCCAGGCCTCGGGGGAACGCACGGGCGGCCCGGTCAGAGTAGCCGGGCGGCCCGGCCCCCGGCACTCGCGTCTGGCCCCGGCCCGGCGTGATGCCCGTCCCTCTTCCCGGCCAGGCCTGGTGCCCGCACCCTCTCCACACAAGCCGCGTGGTCGGAGCATCTTCCAGAACCTTTTGTGCTGCTTCCGGGCCCAGCATGGCAGGCGGCCCGGGGGCCCCAGCGGCGGCAGCCAGCTCCCCGCCTGCAAGGAGGAGGCCAGCGTCATCGCCAAGGTAGCGGACGCGGCGGGGCGGGTGGGAACGACCGGGGCGAGCTGATCGGGGGTCCGCCCGCCCCACCGGTCCCCCACGGCCACGAGCCCCAGAGGTCTGCCGGGGGAGGCCGAGGTCGGCCTTCTTCCGCCCCACCCGACGGACCGCCCCCGGCCCACGGCCCGGGTCGGTGCCTCACACCCCATTTTTAGATTACGGGGTCCCTCGGGGACCGCGTCGGTTTCCCCCCGCCCGCCGTATTCTTTCCCAGGGTTCAGTAGGGCGCGGCGCACACGGTAAGGGCTTAACCAAAACTCACCATTGCCGCCGCTCGCCCCACGGGCTGCTCCGCTCCACTGGGCTGGCGGGGGGGATCTGGTCCGGTTTTCGGGACTGCCCTTCCTGCCTGTCATGCGGCTCCTGCCCACGAGGAGGCAGCGGTAGCCTCCGCCGAACCAGCCAGAGCTGAAGGCCCCGGGGTTTAGGGTTCGAATTCTGCCCCTCCCTGCCGGGCGGCCTTCAGCCCTCAACCGGCTCCTCTCTCTTCCCACTTGCTTTCCCTGTGGGACGGGGGCCCCCGGAAGAGTTTGCTTTGGGCCCGGCCTCGGCCACCCCCACGGGCTCGACCCCGGCCGCTTGCCTCCGCGTGGGCTTCTCCAGACTTGACCCCCGACCCCTCAGCCAACCGCCCGGGCGACTGTGGAGAGAGGAGGGGTCGGGTCTTGGGCCAGCTTTGCAAGCGGCCACGCTGACTTCTCTTCTCCTACCCCCTTCTCTTCCCCCCTCTTTCTCCTCCCTCCCCCCCGCCCACCAGTCTGACTTGCTCCAATGCCTTCAGTACCAGTTTTACCAGGTACAGAGTCTGGGGGCTCTTGGGGGAGAGTCCCGGGCTCTGCTCCCACAGCTGGGGGTGGGTCACGATGGACGGGGGGTGGGCCGGGAGGGGAGGGGTGGGGCCGGGTGGGGCCGGGGCCGGCGGTGACAGGGTGGCGTTCTCGATTCAGGTCCCGGGGTCTAACCTGCTCCCGGAGGTGGCCCGACAGGACCAGGGCAGGATCTGTGTGGTCATCGATCTGGACGAGACCCTCGTGCACAGCTCCTTCAAGGTGCGGTCGGTTGGGGGCCGGGGGTGGGAAGGGGTGGTCAGGGGCCGGCTAGGGCTACCTTACCCCTCCCACGCATTCCCCCAAGGTGGGGGCTGGGCCGTGAGTCAGGGAGGGGCCCGGCAGCTCCCCCACAGCGGGGACTCCAGTTTCTCCCTGGGCTGGGGGCGGGGTGAGGCGGGAGCCCCCGTGGGCTCTGTCCTGCCAGGCTGGTGCCAGCCCAGGCCCCTGTCTTACAGCCGGTCAACAATGCTGACTTCATCGTCCCCGTTGAGATCGAGGGCACCACTCACCAGGTGAGCGGGATGGGGCCCGCACCGGCTCCGGCGTGGCCTGGGCACGGCCCAGCGGGCAGCAGAGGAGGGGCCGGTCCGGCCGGAGCCCTTCCCGGAGCGTAGCAGTGGTGTGGCGGAGCGGCGTCCGTGCAACGGGCCGGGTGCTGCTATCTGCAGAGCTGGGTGCCAGGGCCGAGGTGGGCACGGCGGCGGAGGAGGAGGAGGGGGAAGTGAGAGCGGAGGCGGGTAGGGCACTTCCAGCCCGGGGTCCGGACAGTCTCGGGGCTCCCGCCCGGTTCAAGTAATCCAGGATAGGCTGTCGGCACCACGGCCTGTCCTCGGTTACTTGTCTCGGGAGGTGGCCGCCCACACCCCAACGCCCGGCCCCTGGGGAAGGGCCTCCGTGCAGGTTTGGGGGCCCGGGGCGGGCGGGGGACCGAAAGCAGCCCCTGCCCCAGGCCGTCTGCCCCGGACTGCCACCCCCCCCCCCCATCCATCCGGGCCACTACCCCCGGGCTCCTGCCGGGCCCCACTCCAGCCCGACCCCTCTGCCTCTCTCTTCAGGTGTATGTGCTCAAGCGGCCCTACGTGGACGAGTTCCTGAGACGAATGGGGAGAACTGTTTGAGTGTGTGCTCTTCACTGCCAGTCTGGCCAAGGTGGGGCCGCGGGGTTGGAAGCCGGGGGCGGGGGGGTGCCGGGGCCGAGCTGCTAGAGCGCGCCGTGCACCACCAGCCTGGCCAAGGTGGGGCCGGGGACTGGGTCGAGGAGGAGGCTGGGGGTGGAGCTGTTTAGGGTGCTCTCTTCACTGCCAGCCTGGTGAGGGCAGGGGCGAGGGGTCGGGTCAGGGAGGGGGCCGGGGCCTGGGGGTGGAGCCGATTGGGAGCGTGCGCTCTTCGGCGCCAGTCTGGCCAAGGCGGGGCTGGGGGCCAGGGAGCGGTCGCGGGGGAGGTCCACAGGGGCAGAACCGGGTCCTCCACCACCTGTCTGCATCCGCGTCTGTCTGTGCCCATCTCAGTACGCGGACCCGGTGACGGACCTGCTGGATCGCTGTGGCGTGTTCCGTTCTCGGCTGTTCCGCGAGGCCTGCGTGTTCCACCAGGGCTGCTACGTCAAGGACCTCAGCCGCCTGGGGCGGGACCTGCACAAAACCCTCATTCTCGACAACTCTCCGGCCTCCTACACCTTCCACCCGGCCAACGCGGTACGACGTCACCCCGGGGGTGGGGGACGCAGGACCTGCCCTTGGGCTCGGGGCCCCACCGGGTACCCGCAGAGGCCTTAGTCCGAATCCTCCCTGCCTGCTGCCCTTTGGCCCCCAGGTACTGCCGCCACCCCCCCCCCCCGCCCCCACGGCCCTCCTTTGCCGGTGGGGTCAGGGTAGATGTAAGCCTTTCCCCTTCTCTCCCCCACCCTCACCACGCCTGACCCTGGCCCTGGATCCTAAGGCAGTGAAGTTCCTCTCACCTCTGGCCCAGGTGCCCGTGCAGTCCTGGTTCGACGACATGAGCGACACGGAGCTGCTGAACCTGATCCCGGTTTTTGAGGAGCTGAGCGCTGCCGACGACGTGTACCACGGTCTGGGCCAGCTGCGTGCCCCGTAGCCAAGCCTGCCTCGCACCCACCAGTGCCTGCCCGTCTGCCTCACCGGCCCCTTTGCCCCTTCGGTTCACCCGGGCGGCCCTGGGGCAGAGGGTGATCCTCACCTCACCTCTCCCCTGTCCCCCCAGGAGGGGATCAAGATGGTCGGTCCCCAGCCTCCTGCCCAGGCCCTTCCGGTCCTTGTATCAGCAGCAGCAGGACCCTGGCCCATAGGCACCGAGCGACAATCCCAGGCTCGTCGATGCCGGAGGGGGCCGGCTGGGCACAAGGTCCCGCTGCCCGTGGGCACAAGGTCCGTACTCTATGGCGGTTCCATACTGAGTGGCAGGATGGGACCAGCTGGGCAGTCTCACCAGCTCCTGCTGCCCGCGGGCTCGGGGTCCACGCTGTGTGGTAGGGTGGGGTCGGCCGGACACCCTCCCCAGTCTCTCACTGGCTCCTGCTGCCCGCAGGCACGGGATCCACACTGTGTGGCGGCCCCAGGCGCAAACCCAGCCACACACTTCCTCCCCAACTTTCCCCCCATCCCGGCTCCTTCCTTTTTACCCTTCTCTGCTCCTTTACTACTTCTCCCGGCCCGGAGTCTCCTTTTGGCTGCCGGTCGGCAGGTGCCCTCCTGGCTCCGTCACCAGGCTGACAAGGCGGTGGCGGGGGGGGTGGAGGAAGGGGAAGAGCCTTCCTCACCCCCTCCCCCAGAGCCGCCTCATTCGTCTCAGAGGCCTGAGCTGCCGGAAGGGACTGTGCCCAGGGACCCGGTGGCCTTGGGAGGGCACCCGCCCCTGCAACTGAGCCGGACTTGGGGTCTGTGTCCCCCTTATAGGGGTGGGGGTGGGAGCCCCAGCTCTGCATATTGTGGAGTGGTAGGGCTGCACCCCTCTCTTCCCTCCCCCCTAACAATGGGGGGGCCCCACTAAACCCGCTCCACCCTGCACTGGAGGCTGCCTTTACAAGTGGACTAGAAGCAAGGGGTTGGTGATGTCAGCAACCTCTAGCTTCTCTCCAGGGAGGGGGCCGCCCGGGGCCTGGGCCCCTGCCCTGCCCCACCCCACCCCGGTAATCTGTGCATTCAGGGTCCAAGCGCCGCTAGTGCCGACACTTTCTATTTTTGGAATCTTTATATGACTCGGAATAAAGTTTTACACACGGGAGCAATGATTCCTCGACCACCTGAAGCCGCACCTGCACCGAGGCGGCAGGGATAATAATAATGTTGGTATTTGTTAAGCGCTTACTATGTGCAGAGCACTGTTCTAAGCGCTGGGATAGACACGGGAATCAGGTTGTCCTACGTGGGGCTCACAGTCTTCATCCCCATTTTACAGATGAGGTCACTGAGGCCCAGAGAAGTGACTTGCCCACAGTCACACAGCTGACAAGTGGCAGAGCTGGGATTCAAACCCATGACCTCTGACTCCAAAGCCCATGCTCTTTCCACTGAGCCACCCTCCGGGGGTGCACCGTGGGAGGGGCAGATGGACCCCCTCCCCTCACTGCGGCAGGGGTGGCCCAAGCCAGGTGCCCATCCCCCTGCCTCCTGGCCAGGGCTCGAACCCCCGTCCGCAGGGCAGTGCCTGGATGAGTCGCTGTTGGTTGGGGGGCTCACAGAGGAACAATTCCAGTGGTCCGACCCGGAGGGTCAGGATCTGGGGTGGCCTCGGCCTCTGACGAGCGATATCACACCCAGAAGCAGGGAGGGCTCGTAGAGGCTGCGGTCCTGGGCCTCAGGCTCACGGAGGGACGCTGGGGAGCTTGGTCAGATGGGACAGGGGCTGCAGCCCAAATCTACATGGCTGGGGACCGTGTTGGGGGCAGGTGGAGGCCGGCCTGGCCACCCCCAACCCGCCTGCCCTCATCTCTCCTCCAGCAGAACGCCCACAGCCCCCTGGGTGCCTCCACAGGGAACTGTCCTCCCCCAGAGGCACTTTACACCTCCTCCCAGTCCCACAGTGCCCAGCTAATATATAGAATGCACACGGCACAGCCCCAAGCCAATGTAGAATACATGCACGACACTGCCCAGACAATGGAGAATGCACACAGCGCAACCCCGAGCCAGTGTAGAATGCACACGCAGCCCAGCACCCAGATAATTCAGAATATGCCTACAGCACAATGTATCCCCACAGGCCTCCAGAGAACAGCTCCTTCCAATCCATCAATGTTATTGATTGAGCGCTTACTGTGTGCAGAGCATGGTACTGACTGCTTGAGAAAGGACACCACAGTGGAGTAGGCAGAGAGGATCCCTGCTCACAAGCAGCTTACAGTCTAGACTGGGAGATGTATGAAAATAAATTATGGACATGGATGTAACCACTGAGGGCCAGAGGGTAGGGTGGATATCAAGGTCCTAGAGGGTACACATCCAAGTGCCAGGGTGATATGGGGGTCGGGGAAAATGAGGGCTTGGTTGGGGAAGGTCTCTTGGAGGACATGTGACCTTAGTAAGACTTTTAAGGTGGGGAAGACAACTTGTCTGACCTCTTCAGAGGAGGAGGGAGCTCCAAGCCAGAAGGATGAGATGGGCCAAGGGTAGACAGCAAGATGGAAGTGCAGTGAGCATTTTGGCAGAGGAGCGGAGTGGGTGTGGAAATTAGGGAAGGGATGAGGGGCAAACCGATTGCTTTAATTTACGATGCTATTTGTTAAGCGCTTGCTGTGTGTCAAGCCCTAAGTGCTGCGGAAGAGACAAGCTGATCAGGTCGGACACCGGCCCCTGTCCAACATGGGCCTTGCAGTCTTCGCCCCCATTTTAAAGGTGAGGGAACTGAGATCCAGAGAAGTCAGGTGACTTGCTCAAGGTCACACAGCAGACAAGTGGCAGAGCTGGGATTAGAACCCAGGTCTTCTGACTCCTAGGATCCTGCTCTAGCCGCTAGACCATGCTGCTTTAAAGCTGATGGTTGGGAGGTTCTGTTTGATGGAAAAGTTAGATGGCCAACCATGGGAGGTTCTTGAGAAGTGGGAAGACACAGACTGAACTTTTTTTTTTAGAAAAATGATCCAGTCAGGAGAGGGCAGTCAGGGAAAACAAAGTTCGATGAGGTTTCCAGGCAAAGGGGGTGGTCCACGGTGTCAAAGGTAGCTGAGAGGTGGAGGAGGATTGGGATGGAGTAGTGACTGCCAGGCGAGATAAGGTCATCGATGACCTTAGAGACAGTTTCCGCGGAGCGAAGGGGGCGAAAGCCAGACTGGAGCAGGTCAAGGAGAGAATTAGAGAAGTGGAGGCAGTGGGGGCCTACAACTTGCTCAAGGGGTTTGGAGAGGAACACTAGGAGGGAGATGGGGAGATAACTAGAATAAGCCAGAGGGCCACTGGCAGGGGCTTTTTTTTTTGGACAGGGGAGATGTGAGCAGGTTTTAAAGCAGTGGGGGGAAGAAGCTATTGGAAAGTGAATGGAGATGGTCAGGGAGGGAACTAGTTTTTTTTGATAAAGTGCAAAGGGATGAGGTCAGAGGCACAGGTAGAGGGGGTGGATTTTGAGAGAAGGCAGGAGATCTCTTCTTGAACTGCTGGAAAAGATGGGAGAGTCAAAGAAGGGGCAAGAGGGAGGGAGGAACCGGAGTGAAGCTGGCAAAATTTTCTGGAAATTACACCTGATAGTTTCATTTTTCTCAATAGAGCACGTGGCCAGGTCATCGGGGGAAAAGAGATGGTGGGGACGGGAGGATGGAGCTCGAGGAAGGAGCTAAACATCTGAAACAACCGATGAGGGTGACGGGCATGGGAGACAACGAAGGTGGAAAAATAATGCTGCTGGGTGGAGAGGGCAGAGTTGAAGCGGTCAATGATAAATTTGAGGCAGACGAGACCAGCCCGATGCCTGCCTGCCCCCAGCCGTGTCAGGGGCCCACTACCTGGTGGGGGGCCCTCAGCAGACGATGGAGGACAGGTGGCAGCTGGGCAATATTTTTCTAAAACAGAAGTTCCATCCACGTCTCCCCCCTCAAGAACCTCCAGTGGCCGCCCATCCACCTCCACGTGAAACAGAAACTCTTTACCGTCGGCTTTAAAGGAGGGGGATCTCCTTGCCCCCTCCTACCTTACTCTCTGCTACTCGCTACTCTCCTACTGCAACCCAAACTACACACCCTGCTCCTCTAGCACCAGCTTGCTCACTGTGGCTCATTCACGTCCACCTCACCGTCAACCCCTTTTCCGCGTCCTCCCTCTACCCTGGAACTCCCTCCCCTCCGTTTACGCCAGACCGCCACTTTCCCCACCTTTAAAGCCTTATTAAGGTCACATCTCCTCCATGAGGCCTTCCCCCAGTGAGGCCTTCTTTTCCCTAACGCCCTCTCCCTTCTGAGTCACCTACGCACTTGGGTCTGTACCCTTTGGGGACTGGTTCACCTCACACCACTTACGTACACATCCAGAACTTATGTGTTTACACTAATGGCCGTCTCCCCCTCGGGGCCTGTAAGCTCTTTTTGGGCAGGAAACGTGTCTACCGACTCTGCTGTAGCAAACTCTCCCAAGCATTTAGTACAGTGCTTTTCACACAGTAAGAGCTCGATAAATAACCACTCACTGATTGAGGACCTTGGCTCCTGAGCTTCTCCCTCACTTGCTCCAGAGTCTGTGTCCCCATGCGGGGAAACTGCAAAACGGGCAGGAGGAGCAGAGGGAGACTCCGCTCCAAAAACCACAACCACCGCTTTCCAAACCCTGCGCAGCGGCGAGCCGTGCCACACGGTGCTTTGCCATGGTGGCCCTCACCGAGTGGGCCCGGGAAAGGATGTGCCGGCTGACTTGCAACTCTGTTAGGGTTCAAGCTCTTTGCTCTCCCTCAAAACGAAGACGTGGGCCCACTGCAGCCCCTGGCCGGTCCTCCCTCATGGGGCGCCAGCAAGTGGTCCTCTCAGGGAACCCCTCTACTGGCCCCCAGGGAGTTTTGAGGGCAGCAATGTCCCCCGCTGGGGTGGGGGTTGGAAGGGGAGTGGGCTGCCGCAGAGTCTCCCCGAGGCCAGATGTGACAGCGGGGCGAGGGATGGCGTCTAGGGCGGCTCCCCCGGGCCGCTGGTGCTGGAAAGAAGGGACCGCCACTGCCCGCTCGGGACCGCCACTGCCCGCTCATCTCCATCCTGCAGGCAGAGCCCTCAGCTGGCGGGGACCAAACCTGCACACTTGCATGCCAAACCCACCCCTGGCCGGACCCACACCCACACAACCTGTGGCATGCACCCGGCCCAGGGTCATCTCACAGGTGGGAATCTGCTGCTCCCGAGGGCCCCGCTCCTTGACCGCTTGAGCCAACAACAGCCAAGACCCTTTCCCAGGGGCAGCCCCCATCCTGCCTCGACCACCCCAACTTGGCAACTCCGTGGCTGGCACAGGGAATCCGTGCCAGTCCCAACTCTGTCCTGCCCCCGAAAACGGCCAAACCCGTGGGTGGGTGACCCCCGCCCTCCCGTCAGGACTGGCTGGGTGCCTGCTGGGTAGGAGTCTGGCTCGAGATAATCGGCCTGACAGAGAGAGGGTCCTGATGGACAGAAAGTAGTGGTAGCGGGGAAGAAGGATGCGGGAGGAGGGCCTGGGGGGGGGGGGGGGGGCGGCGCACAGGGCTAGGGCCCACAGATTGCAGGCCGGAGGAGGGAGCAGAGCCTAAGGGGATAGAGGGAGTCGGCGAAAGCACGATGTCGGGTCCCCTGGCGGCGGCCCTTGACGCTGGCCCTGCCCCGCTGCCCGCACCCGGGTTCGCTCCAGCTCATCACCCACAACCAGACCCGAGCATTGGGCCCTGGGCCCGACAGGTGCAAGTGAAGATGAAACAGAAATGGGGGGACCTTTTGGGGGGGGAAGGGGCGGTGAGCCCGAACCAAGCGGGGCAGGGCCCCCAACAGCGGGCATAATGGGGGGAGATGGGGGCCACCATCCCTTGAAGAGGGGAAACGTTCCTCCAATGACAGCCCACCCGATCGCTCCGCAGCCAGAGAGGAAGAGAGGGAGAGGCCTAGCTCCCCTATCCCCGCCCCCCGGCTCCTCGCCTTGGAGTGACGCCCCCTCGCTGAAACCCAGGTCAGCGGAACCGGGCCGTCTCCGGCCGGCCCCATCCCAGGCAGGCAGAGTCAGACCACCAGCGGGTTGTCATCCGAGACGCTTTTTATTTTCATCCCAGCCAGCGCTTCAGGGCCGGCTCCCCCAACTCACTCGAGGCCCGCCCCGCCCCGCCCCTCGCCCGGGGCCCGGGCCCGGCCCCCAGCCTTCGCAGGCGCTACCCGGCGCCGGCCACCGCGCCCTCGCCTTCGTCCCCACCTTCGTCTCCGCACTCAAAGCGCACAAAGTCCAGCACGGAGACGCCGTGCGGCTGCACAAACTGGCCCAGCGTCAGGCCGGGGTCCAGCAGGTAGGGCTGGGCCAACATGCGGGTCTCTGCCTCCCCACCGGGAGGGTCGTCCAGAGAGCCCACGGATAGCGGGGCCATACCCACCACGTGCTGGCCCAGCCGCCGGCCCAGCCAGGCCAGGTCAGGGGTCCGGTCGGGGGTCGGGTCGGGGGCCCGGCATACGACGAGGGCCCCGTATTTACCCAGCGCGGCGGCAACGGGAGCGCTGGGGTCGGAGGGCCGGTCCACGGTCCCGTGCACGTATGAGCCGATGAGGAAGCCGGGAGGCGCGGTGAGCCACGCGGCGCGGCGGAGCAGCACGTTCTCTCCCAGGGAGCCTGGCGCACGACGGGACGGACGGTCACCCCGACCCCGCTGGCCCCGGACCCTCCGACCCCGGAAACCCATGCCCCCCGGCTCCTCGCCCCTCCACCAGGGACAAACCACACCATATGGGGCCCCCTCCCCCGCCAGCCAGCCCAGCCCAGACCAGAGAGAGACCAGGGTGCCCGCCAGCTTCTGGCAGGGCCGCCTCCAGAGAGGAGTTTCCCACGGCAATCTGGGAAGAGCTTTAGCGGGGAGGGCACAGCTGGAAACGGAACCTTCAATTCTCACTTCCAAAAGCCAGCGGGCCCTCCGCTCCCGAGGGGCGTCTCGATTCCCGAGCAAGTGCTCCCGCTCAGCGTCCGACGTACGGTGAGGCCCCCCGCCCCAGCCTGGCTACCGATCCCGGGTGGGGGGGCGGTCTGCCGGTCTGGCCGTGCCTCACCTCCCCCCCGTCCCCGGCCACAGACAGACAGGCAGGACCACGGGACCAAGTAAAGCCCAGGATGGGCGGCACCGATCCCACCTGCCCGCTGAGGGGCCGCCGCCCCCAAATGCCACCCGCCGGCCTGTGTCGCGCCCGGGCACCCACTCACCGACGGTCAGGGCCAGCTGGTCCCCCAGAGAGCCGTCTCTGCCGGGCCCGGGTCTCAGGTCACACAGCTCGGGGCCGTGCAAACAGCCCTAGGGGCGCACGGGGGTGGGGTGGGATGGGGGGCGGAGAGGACGGGCACGAGTGAGAGAGGCGAAGGCAGCCCTGGCGGCCCAACCCCTCCTGCCCGAGCTGATGCCTATCGGGGGGCGGACTCCGTCTCGTCCCGGGGGGAGCCCGCAGCCCCGGCCTGGAGGAGGCCGCTTCCTTCCCGTCCCCACCGAGGGTGACCCTGCCGCCCCTCCCCGCCCCCACCCCCCATCCCCACCCCCCGTACCTTACTGTACGTGGACCGTGGCTGCTGCAGGGACTGGCAGTGGCGCAGCGTCCCCAGGGCTACCTGATGGACCAGCTGCTGGAACTTGGCATTCCTCGACACGAAATCCGTCTCACAGTTCACCTGCTCGGAGGGGAGAAGAGGGGAGGGGCGGTGTGCAACAGGGCGCGGGAGGACGAGGAGGGAGAGGAGGGAGAGGAGGAGGAGGAGGAGGAGGAGGAGGAGGAGGAGGAGGAGGAGGAGGAGGAGGAGGAGGAGGGGCCGGGAGGCTCGAAGAACAGGAAGGAGGAGGAGGAGAGGGGGAAGGGGAGGAGAGAGTGTCGGGGGAGGGGCGCCCCTTGGCTCACCTCCACCAGCACGGCGGCGTTGGCCTCCTCCAGGAGCCCGACGAGCCCCTCCCGGGCGATCCGGCCGCGGAGCTCGGTGGCCCGGACCCAGCCTTCCTCCCGGGCCCGCTGCTGCAGCCACGCCTCCGCCTGCACCGGCCACGGGCACACACGCACACGGACACCCGGAGCTGTAACTCGCGCGCCCCCGGGCTCCCCCACCGCCCCCCACCCGCGCCCGCTCTGCCCCCCGCCGGCCCCGAGCCCCGGCCCCGGACCTGCCGGTCGTCCCCGCCGCAGGCCTCCAGCGCCTTCTTGCAGTTGACGAAGGAGAAGCCGGTCCGCCGCCGCAGGCGCAGCAGCAGCTCCTTCCGGGGCGCCGACGGGCCGGACAGCGCGCGTCCGGCGGGCAGCGGGAGGCCCCGGGCCCACGACGACGGGCCGCAGCGCGGCGCCCGCCCGCCCCCCCGCGACAGCCGCAGCAGCAGCGGCGCCGCCATCGACTCGCGCCACCCCGATACCGACGCCACGCGCACGCGCGCGCCCCCTGCCGCCCGGGGAGAGCGCGGCCAGACCCCGCCCCCCCCGCCGCACCAGGAGCGCATGCGCGCGCGCGCCCCCTGCCGCCCGCCCGCCCGCCCGGGGAGAGCGCGGCCAGCCCTTTCCCCCCCCCGCCGCACCAGGAGCGCATGCGCGCGCGCGCGCCCCCTGCCGCCCGCCCGGGGAGAGCGCGGCCAGCCCTTCCCCCCCCCTCCGCCGCACCAGGAGCGCATGCGCGCGCCCCTGCCGCCCGCTCGGGGAGAGAGCGGCCAGCCCCTTCCCCCCGCCTCCGCCGCACCAGGAGCGCATGCGCGCGCCCCTGCCGCCCGCCCGGGGAGAGAACGGCCCGTCCCCTGCCCTCAGAGAAACAGGAGCGCGCGCGCGCACGCGCTGCCCCCTGGCGGCCGGAAGACCGCCGTAAACTACTTTTCATAATAATGGCATTTGTTAATGATGATAATAATTATGTTGGTATTTGTTAAGCGCTTACTATGTGCAGAGCACCGTTCTAAGCGCTGGGGTAGATACAGGGTCATCAGGTTGTCCCACGTGAGGCTCACAGTTAATCCCCATTTTCCAGATGAGGTCACTGAGGCACAGAGAAGTGAAGTGACTTGCCCACAGTCACACAGCTGACAGGTGGCAGAGCCGGGAGTCGAACCCATGACCTCTGACTCCGAAGTCCAGGCCCTTTCCACTGAGCCACGCTGCTTCACAATAATAATAATGATGCTATTTGTTAAGCGCTTACCATGTGCTGTTCTAAGCTCTCGGGGTGGATACCAGGTCATCAGGTGGTCCCACGTGGGACTCACGGTCTTCATCCCCATTTGACAGATGAGGTCGCTGAGCCACCGAGAAGTGAAGTGACTTGCCCACAGTCACACAGCTGACAGGTGGCAGAGCTGGGGTTAGAACCCATGACCTCTGACTCCCAAGCCCGGGCTCTTTCCACTGAGCCACGCTGCCGCGGGCCTTTACTATCAATCGATCAATTAATCCTATTTATTGAGCACTCACTATGTGCAGAGCACTGTACTATGCTCTTTGGGAAAGTACGATATAACAGACACATGCCCTGCCCACAGCGAGCTCACTGTCTAGGGTCTACTCTCAGTTATTACTACTATTATATTTGTTCAATGCTCGTGCTCCAAGCGCGGGGTAGGTACGTGTCTGCTAATTCTGTCATATTGGACTCTCTCAAGGAATTAGTACAGTGCTCTGCACATAGTAGGCACACAATCAATCAGTGGTATTTATTGTGCACTTACTATGTCAGAGCATTGTACTAAACGTTTGGAAGAGTGCAACACAGTAGAATTAACAGATGTGTTCCCTGCCCATAACTGGCTTACAAAACCATTGATTGACTGAAACAGTCCCAGACCCGTACAGGACTCACAGTCTTTATACGAGGGAAAAGAGGTATTGCATCCCCATTTTATAGTTGAGGAAACTGAGGCCCAAAGAAGAATAATAATAATGATAATGGTATTTGTTAAATGTTTTCTGTGTGCCACCCACTGTACTATGTGCTGGGGTAGATACAAAATAATTGGGTTGGAAACCGCCCCTGTCCCACATAGGGCTCTCCATTTTACAGATGAGGAAACTGAGGCACAGAGATGTGAAGTGGCTCACCCAAGGTCACAGAGTGGGCAGGTGGCAGAGCCGGGATTAGATCCCAAATCCTCTGACTTAATGATGATACTTGTTTTTAAGTCTTAGCTCAGTATGTCCCAAGCACTAGACTAAGTTCTGGGGTAAATACAAGATAATCATGTTGGACATTAGTCCCTATCCCACAAGGGGCTCGCAGTCTCATTAGGAGGAGGAATTTAATCTAGATTTGACAGATGAGGAAAGTGATGAACAGAGAAGTTATGACTTGCCAAAGGTCACACAGAAGACTGGTACCTAGGCCCAGGCCCATGCTCTTCCTCTAGGTCACGTTGAGAATTTATTCTTCCACTGATTGTGAAGCTTGAAAAGAAGGTGGCCCCAACAAAAGGAACAGGAAAAATGACTCCGAGATCCTAGTGCTTGTTTTAATGAAGCAGATGTTCAAAGGCAGCAGAATATTTAGCAGAAAACTTCTGAAACATTTGGACATACATTTCTGTATCGGTAAAGAATTTGCTAAAAGGCATAGGGTTTAGAACCCGAATCCTATAAATTCTATCAACCAATCACTTGTCGAGGTTCAGGCCCCTAGATCCTGAGGCCCGAACCCCGAATGGCAAGCCGAGCCCCTCGACCTTGGACTCCAGAACCCCGAATGGCAAGCCGAGCCCCTGGACCCTGGGGCCCAGAAACCTGAAAGCCAAGCCCAGCCTCTGAACCCTGGGGCCCAGAACCCCAAAAGCCAAGGCGAGTCCCTGTACCTTGGACTCCAGAACCCAAATGGCAAGCTGAGCCCCTAGACCCGGGGGCCCAGAACCCTCAGTGGCAAGTCCTGTAGGTTAAAAACAATACCAGGCCTAGGCACTCCTCTGGACCGCCCCTTGTAGAAAATTTCCAAAACCTGCGTGCGCCTTGTTTCCCTTTCCTTTCTGTGAAACAATTGCTTTCCTCACCTGGAGGCTGTGCTCTCGACGACCAACTGTAACCACAATTTCCTCCTTTTGTTCCAAGACTTCCAAGTGATGTGCACATATCACTGTTTAATAAGGAGGCCCAAGCTGTGCTACTCAGAATTCACAAGCAGGATGGAGGTTCTGCTGCTGTCGGTGTTCTCTCTCTAGCTTGAGGAATAAAGCTTCTGCTCTGACCGAACTCCAATCGAGTCCTTATGCCACGGCTGGTTCTGCGACACCACCATATTTATTGAGCGCTTTTTGTCTGCAGAGTACTGTACTAAGACAGTACATTACAATACGACAGGGTTGGTAGACATGTTCCCTGCCCATAAGGAGCTTAGTCTACCGCCTATATTTTTAATGACAATCTTTGAAAAATGAGTTCATGTTAAGGGTCAGTTTGGATTACTAGCACTATTTTGAAGACGCTTTTTTGCATTCTTTTCAATCATATTTACTGAGTACTTACTGTGTACAGAGCACTGTACTAAACGCTTGGGAGAGTACAATAATAAACTGACATATTCTTTGCCCACAATGAGCTTACAGCCTAGAGTGGGGGAGACAGACACCAATACAAATAAATTGCACATATGTACATAAGTTATGTGGAGCTGGGAGGGTGGAAGAACAAAGGAAGAAAGTCAGGGCAATGCAGAAGGGAGTGGGAGAAGAGGAAAGGGGGCTTAGTCAGAGAAGGCCTCTTGGAGGAGCTGGGCCTTCACTAAGGCTTTGAAGGCAGGGAGAATAGGAGTGATGAGGGTATGTTTGAAAGCAGAGGGGTGGAACCATTGGCGAGTGAGCAGTTGAAGATGGTGATCAGAGAGGGAGAGAACATTTTAATGCATTCATTCAATCATATTTATTGAGTGCTTACTGTGTGCACAGCACTCTACTAAGTGCTTGGGAGAGCACAATATGACAATAAGCAGCCACATTCCCTGCCCACAAGGTGCAGAGGGACGGGATCCGAGGCGGCATTTTTTTTTTTAATGGTATTTGTTAAGCACTTTTGTGCCAGGCACTGTACTAAGCTCTGAGGTAGATACAAGATAATCAGATTGGATACAGTCCCTGTCCCACCTAAGGCTCAGTTTTAATCCCCATTTTACAGATGAGATTACTGAAGCATAGAGAAGTTATAATAGTAATAATTTTGGTATTTGGAAAGCGCTTATAATGTGCCAAGCACTGTATTAAGCACTGGGGAGGATACAAGCAAATCAAGTTAGACACAGTCCCTGTCCCACATGGGGCTCACAGTCTATTTTACATTTTTCAGATTTTACAAGTGAGGTAACTGAGGACCAGTGAAGTGACTTGCTCAAGGTCACAGAGACGGTGGTGGAGCTGGCATGGCAACCCAGGTCCTTCTGACTCCCAAGCCTGTACTCTATCCACTAGGCCACATTGTTTCTCAGGCTTTGAAAGGAGGCTGGAGATCTCTTCTTGAGAAGCATCTGGAAAGATGAGAGGGGAATGAAGGAGTAAGATGGAGCTGGGGAGGTGGGAAGAGGAGGAATCATCAGGGTGAGAGATGGTGGAGGTGGGGCCCAGGAAGGTGTAAGGAGAGTTAAAAGTGAGGAATAGCCAGAGAGGGCCACGGGAACCCTAGTCAACAAGGGAGAAGCACTCTGCTGGGCAGAGTGAGAGTCGGGGAGGATGGGGAGGACCAGGTCGGGCTGGTAAAAGGATTTTCCTCCTCCCTCAGAGCAGCTCTCCGTGGGACGAGCGCCCGAGCAGAGAAAGCGACTGGGGGACGTCCAGGCCTGCGGGTTAGAGAAGGGAGGGTGGGGTGAACCAGACCTCCGGGTTAGGGCTGGGGGGCCAGGTCAGAGGGACGGGAGTCAAGTTCAGCGTGGAGTGCAGAGCGGAGGCGCGGACGTGTACGTCGAGAGAGGGGACATTGGGGAGGCCGCCCTAACGGAGCCTGGTGGCCTGGCATAAATGGCGGATCTCTGGGAGTTTTTCAGGAAGGAGAGAGAAGGCAAGTGAGGAGGCTGTGGTCAAAGGGATTACAGAGTTGACAGGTTAGAGACTTTCCACTGACCAGAGATGATGATGATGATGATGAACTTCAGCAGGTGCCCACGCTGATGAGGGGGCGAGGTAGGGTGTGGCAGGTCGGCGGAGCTGGGGAGATAGGGTTAGCAGGAGGCTGGGACACCTTCAGAAACATCCAGGTGAAAGCTGAGGTCAAGGAAGAAGGAAAGAAAGGAGGTAAGAAAGGCAACAAAACAGTCCTGACCATTGGAGGTGGGATCTGGGGGAGAGTGGAGAACAGGCAGGTTTTTGCCAGCGGATTGAGCGAGGTGAGCTGAAGGGGAAGCTGAAGCCACGAGCTTTTGAGATGCAGGGGGGCAGTGGCACTGACTCAAGCAAGAGAGCTAAAGGGGAGGAGGAAATTCTGGAGGGAAGGAGGGAATCGTCCATTTTTGGGCCTGTTGAGTTTGTGGGTAAGGTGGAATTATCAGGAAGGACATGTCCTCAAAGCAAGAGGAGATGCACTATGGATGGATAATAATAATAATTATGGTATTTGTTAGGTGCTTACTATGTGCCAAGCATTGTTGTAAGTGATGTGGCAGATGCAAGGTAAGCAGATTGTCCCACGTGGGGCTCACAGTCTTAATCCCTATTTTACAGATGAGGTAACAGAAGCTTAGAGAAGTCAAGTGACTTGCCCAAAGTCACAGAGCAGACAAGTGTTGGAGCCGGGATAAGAACCCATAACCTCCGACCCCCAAGCCCGGGCTCTTTCCACTAAGCCACGCCGCATGGATGGCTGGTGATGGTATTTGCTAAGCACATACAGTGTGCTAAGCACTGTTTTAAGCACTGAAGTAGATTTAAAACAATCAAGTTGGACACAGTCCCTGCCCCCGGTGGGGCTTCCAGTCTAAGAGACTGCCAGTCAGATGAGAAAGTAGGTCCAGGGATTTAGGAATTGCCCGCGTGGCCATCCGACCTGATCATCTTGGATCTTCCCGCAAGAGAATACTCAACACATAATAAGGGCTTATCAAATACCACAACAACAATAATAATGGAGTTGGCAGCTGAAACCAGGTGAGCGAGCAGATGAGCTCCCCCACTGGGGCTACAGGGAGAGGAGGGGACCCAGCAGAGCCCTGGGGGCGCCCCTAGAGCCAAGGGAAGAGACGGGGGATCGGGGGATAGAGAGGATCTGGAGACAAAACTGAGATGGAGCAGTTGGGCGGCGGAACCATGGCCATTTTCCAGACGTAACCTGCTTGCTGACTCAACGCGACCAGTGTGGGCCAAAGTCGGACATGTTCCAGAGGGCCTGGAAGGGGCCGCTGCAGAGACAAAGTCTAATCAGGCTCCCGTCATCCTGCTGACCAGCCGGTGGGCCACGCTTCCCTGCCCTCTCCAGCCAAACCGCCCCTGTCTCCCCACTTCCCCAGCTGGGCCATGGACCCACAGAGCAAGGAAGCAACACCCTTGGGCTCCAGGAGGGCTTTAATGACCAAAGCGTCCAAAGGGGCCCGGTGACGGCCCGGACGGCCGGGCCTCCTCTCCCGGGACCACTCGGCCAACCGTTCGGCCGCGCTTCCAGCCGGCCCCCGCCACAGGAGGGCAGAAACCGGACAGCGGTAGCGGTGGGCAAGATTCCGGGGCGGGGATGCCCCCGCCCGGCCCTCGACGGGGACGCGGGGGTCGGGTGCGGCCCCTTCAGGCCGGGGGTCCGGCCCCCCTGGGCGTGGCCCTGTAGATGTGGATGTTCTGCTCCTGGTCGCAATGCACCAGCTCCACGTGGAAGGCACGGGGCAGCAGGCAGCGGAAAAAGCGTCCAGTGCCGTGCTCCTCGCGCATCTTGGCGGCCAGGAGTGCGGTGCCGCGGGACCCGCACAGGTGTTGCAGAGTGGCCAGCAGCTGCGGGAACTCGGGTTCCAGGTAGACGATGTCCGCACCAAGCACCAGGTCGAAGTCGCCCGGGAACAGTCCCTGGTCCTGCCCCCAGCGCAGGGCCCGGACCCGTGCCCGGCCGGCGGGCCTGGCACGTTTGGCTCGCACGTTGCACTGGATCTGCTTCCAAGGGCCAGGGGCAGGTCCGGTGATGGTCCACGTCACCCCCCTGGGGGAGGACCACAGAGGGGGCCAGATGGGGAGGGGTCAGGGTCCATCTTGGGTCTGATCTCTAGAGGCACCCCTAGTTGGAGTCCTGGGCTGGAAGAGCCAGAGAGGAGCGAGAGACCCGGTCCCTGGCCTCAAGAAGCTGCCAAGCTTATGGGGGAGACAGACACACACACCCACACACCCACACTGAGCTCAGTATTGGGAGAGGGAGGAGATACGGTCCCTGCCCTCAGGGATCTGATGGGGGAGACAGTCAGTCCATGGTACTTGACAGGATTCACCCACCCCCCCTCCCCTCCCCGCTGGCCCCCGGCAGCCCCCCAGGACCCACCCAGCAATGCAGCCAGGATGCCCACGACACCGGTCCCGGCCCCCAGTTCAATCACCCTCTTTCCGCCAAAGTCCAACTGCTGCTGCTCAAAGTAGCCACACAAGCTGAGGGCCTAGGAGGGACAGAAGGTGTGAGATGGAGTGAGCCGGGCAAGGGGGGCAGCGTACGGTGTCGGTTGACTCCCTGAGGGCACCAAGCCCCCCAGCGGCCCCGCGGTGCCCACCCCCGGCCGGCCCGTCCATCCCGGGGCCCCGTCTGCCTCCAACAGGAGCCCCAGGAGGCTGGAACGGTGCTTTTGGTGGTCCCTGGATCCAAACCCGCACCCATCAGAAACCGGGAGAGGAATCTCCAGGTCCCACAGGGCAGGCTGGGAAAGCACGAGTACCGGGTTCACCCCCCAGCCCCGAAACACAGGCCAGTGGGCAAACTAGCCCGAAGTTCCCGACGCAAACTGGGAGCAGTGGACCAACAAGGCCAGCCGGGTCCGGGGGAGGAGAACGGCAGATGATCCCACCGGTCCCTCCACTCCCCTGGCATTTTCCCGCTCCTGAGGGGGTGACTCTGGGTACGGCCTTTGGGAACAAGCTAGAAATCTGATCTGGCCCCAAACAGGACTCCTGAGAGTCGAGAAAGTAGGGGAAAAGTAGGGGATAGGTCGGCCGACCCTGTAAGGGACGGGCATGAGTACGTGTACACGTCTGTGTGCATGTATGTGCATGCAGGAGCATGGGTGGGAGGACAGGAGGCGATGGGAGAATGCTATTTACCTTTCCCTTTATCTAAAAGGAACAAGCAAGACTGTTGATGCGTTCCACCCTGAGCAGTTAAGACCCCAGACTGGACTCAAATCCCCCAAAATCCCCATTTCGCCACGGGAGCCCCTCTGGAGGCCAGCCCAAGGCCGGGGAGGAGCTGACAGCCACCAGGAACCCAGCGATGTCATTCATCACCTCTGGAAGCTGAGACAGCCAGCTCCTCTCGGGTCTCTGGCCCCAGAGGACAACCCAGGATGGTCCATCTCCAGCGGTGAAGATACAGGGTGTAGAAGGAGGGTGTTTGTGACCTCTAACGAACCTAACAGGACGCAACAAGGTGCCAACGCGGGGGATCGTTGGGGCCCGGCCTGCAGAAGAAAGACCCGGGATCACCCCCGGTGGACCGGTCTCCAGGGGGCTCATGCTGTACGGCACGATGTTGTCTACACACCGGACACTGTCTGCGTGTGGATAAAAGCAGGAGGGCGTGTGCTTGGGCTGGCTACTCTCCGGAGCGGGGCTAGACTATGAGGCTTTGGAGGGCAAGGTTCATCTCTATTAACTCGACTACCCCCTTCAAAGGGTGTTGTCTCTGTGCTTGCTACGGAGTAAAGGCTCAGTAAGTACGAGTGACCGCTGGACTGGCTGGCGGCGGAGCTTGCATTTTTCTAAATCACTGGGCCTACTGGGTAGCAGAGAAACTTTAAGGAACCCCAACTGTGACAACTGCCTATCAAACTGGGAGGACTGGAGAGTCCCCACTGGCAGGGAACTTCTTCAGCCCTGCTGGACACCCACCCTCACGGGGAGGAATGGAGCATCCCAGACTCTGATCCTCCCCGGGGACCCAGCCCGGCCCACCCTACGCCCCCGGTTCTCCCCAAGTGACCCGGCGAAGCCCCCTCCGGGTTATAACTCGTTAGGTGTAGGGAACCCGTCTGCTAATGCTGCTGCAGTGTAGTCTCCCAAGCGCTTAGAACAGTGCTCTGCACACAGTGGGCGCTCAATCCATGCCACAGATCGGTGGATTAATAATAATAATAATAATGTTGGTATTTATTAAGCGCTTACTATGTGCAGAGCACTGTTCTAAGAGCTGGGGTAGATACGGGGGGCATCAGGTTGGCCCAAGTGAGGCTCACAGTCTTCATCCCCATTTGACAGATGAGGTCACTGAGGCACAGAGAATAATAACAATAATAATGGTGGTACTTGTTAAGCGCTTACTATGTGCAAAGCACCGTTCTAAGCGCTGGGGGGATACAAGGTGATCAGGTTATCCCACGTGGGGCTCACAGTCTTCATCCCCATTTTGCAGATGAGGTCACTGAGGCCCGGAGAAGTGAAGCGACTTGCCCTCGGTCACGCAGCTGACAAGCGGCAGAGGCGGGATTCGAACCCAGGCCCTGACTTCCAAGTCCGGGCTCTTTCCGCGGAGCCCCGCCGCTTCTCTACTAACTGAACCACGTGGCGCCCCTCCTCCCCCCCCCGCCACCGGGTCTCACCGCGTCCCACACCGGGGCCGCCACGCCGAGCCGCGCCCCAAAGCGCTGCGCGATGCTCAGCTCGTGGCCGCAGAAGCGAAAACGGGTCTCCTCCGTGAAAGCGTCGGCGAACAGCCCGTCCCCCAGCGGGAGCTCCGGCTCCGGCTCCGGCTCCGGCTCCGGCTCCGGTTCCCGCTCCGCCATCCAGAAAGCAAGGGCCCTGGGGCGGGGGCGGGGGCGGGGGCGGGGGCGCGCACGCGCGCGCGCACGCACGCCGGCCGGAGCCAATGGGTGGCGGCGGGAGGGCGGCCGGCTCCCCCTCCTGGCCAAGGACAGAAACCCCTTCGGCCCTGCCGAGCGCCGCCGAGCGCCGCCGAGCGCCGCCGAGCGCCGCCGAGCGCCGCCGAGCGCCGCCGAGCGCCGCCGAGCGCCGCCGAGCGCCGCCGAGCGCCGCCGAGCCGCCGCCCGCCAGAGGGGCGGGGCCGGGAGAGGTGCGCGCGCGCCCGGCAGGGTCCGGCGTCACTTGGTTGCGCCAGCAGCCCGGGCTGCACGTGCCGCGGCGGACCACACCGCACCGGACCGGACCGGACCGCACCGGACCGGACCGGACCGGACCGGACCGGACCGGCCATGGCCGGCGCTCCGCCCCCCCAGAAACGGTTCTACCGGCAGCGGGCGCACTCCAACCCCATGGCGGACCACACGCTGCGCTAGTGAGTCACCCCGCCGCCCTTTCCCCTCCCTCCCCGCATAATATTATCAAATAATAATGTCGGTATTTGTTAAGCGCTTACTAGGTGCCAAGCGCTGTTCTAAGCGCTGGGTAGATACAAGGGAATCAGGTGGTCCCCAGTGGGGCTCACCGTCTTCATCCCCATTTGACAGATGAGGGACCTGAGGCCCAGTGAAGTGACTTGGCCAAAGTCACGGAGCTGATAAGTGGCAGAGCTGGGATTAGAACCCACGACCGCTGACTGCCCAGCCCGGGCTCTTTCCACTGAGCCACGCTTCATCATCACCATCATCATCATCATCATGGTACTTGCTAAGCGCTCACTATGTGCCAAGCACTGTTCTAAGCGTGGGGGGTTAGGTTAATCGGGCTCACACTCTTATTCCCATTTTACAGATGTGGTAACTGAGGCACAGAGAAGCGAAGTGACTTGCCCCAGGTCACACAGCAGACAGGTGGTTCCCAGGACCGGTCCCTAGCCCCTAAGCCCCGCTGCTTCTACACCAGAGCCGAGTCGCTAAGAATGATCCCTTCCCACAGAGAGCTGACAATCTACCGGGGGAGACAGGCGTTAAAATCAGTTACAGCTAGGGGAAGTGGTAGAGTGAGTGGTGTTCATTCAGTCGTATTTATTGAGCACTTACTGTGTGCAAAGCACTGTACTGAGCGCTTGGGAAGTACAGTTCAGCAATAGAGACAATCCCTGCCCACATTAGGCTCGCAGTCTAGAAGGAGGGAGACAGACATCAAAACAAGTAAACAGGCATCGATGGCGTCAATATAAATAAATAGAATTATAGGTGTGTGCATATATATACACGAGTGCTGTGGGGTAGTAAGCGCTCAATAAATACGATTGAATGAATGAAGGGAGAGGGAGCTGAGGAAAAGGAGGGTTTCCTCTGGGAAGGCGTCTTAGAGGAGGTGGGTGAGCTTTCCGTAGGGCTTTGAAGTGGGGAAGTGCGATTGTTCGGCGGATTTGAGGAGGGAAGGCCTTCCAGGCCAGAGGTAGGACGTGGGCCAGGGTTCAACGGCAGGACAGGCGAGAATAAGGCACAGTGCAAAGTGGGACGGGGGAGAGAATCAAAATGCTCAAAGAGAGCACAGCCGACTGCAGAGGCCACGCAGACGGGAGGGCCGGTCGAGGAAATGAGGGCTTAGTCAGGGAAGGTGTCTTGGAGAAGATGTGCTTTGAGGAGAGTGGTAGGTAGTCTGTCAGATATAAATGGGGAGGGTGTTCCTGACCAAAGGCAGGACGTGAGCGAGGGGTCAGCGGCGAGAGAGATGAGATGGAGGAAAAGTGACTAGGTTAGCATTAGGAGGAGCCAAATGTGAGGGCTGGGCTGGAGTAGGAGACCAGGGCCTGGCTGATCGATGGCTGCTTGACCCTGGGCTACAGTGCTTGATTTCTAGGGAATGCCAGACGAGAACGCTTGGGGAAATGGGAAAGGGAGGAAGTCGCCCCCGCCCCCAATCTTGCCAAATTGGAGGTGGGAGATCAACTTGGGAAAGAGGTGATTACTCATCTCTGAGTGTGCCAATCAATGGTATTTATCGAGGGCTTACTGTGGGCAGAGCACTGTACCGTAAAGAATGTTGTGTTTTGTCTTTTCTAAAAAACATTCAGACTGCATCTCCTCAGTCCTCTAAAATCTCCAGTGGTTGCCCATCCATTTTCACAGGAAACAGAAGCTCCTTACTATAGGCTTTAAAGCACTCAATCAGCCCACCCCTTCCTACCTCACCTCCATGCTTTCTTACTACAACCCAGCTTGCTCACTTTGCTCTTCTAATGCCAATCAACTCCGTATCTCATCTATCTCACCGTCAACCTCTCACCCACGTTCCGCCCCTGGCCTGGAACGCCCTCTTCCTTCATATCCAACAGACCACCACTCTCCCCACCTTTAAGGCCTAGTTAAAATCAGATCCCCTCCAAGAGAACTTCTCCAACTAAGTCCTCATTTCCCCTATTCCCTCTCCCTTCTGACTCTCCCTATCCCCTTAAAGCACTTGATATTCACCCCATCCTCAGCATTTATGTATAAATCTGTAAGTCATTTTAATGGCTCTCTCTCAGTGTGGACTGCAAGCGCCCTGAGGGTAGAGAACATGTCTACTAGCTTTATTGTCTTGAACTCTCCCAAGCACAATGCTCTGCACACAGTAAGTACCCAATAAATACTATTGATTGATTGATTTGCTAAGTTCCTCACCCTGTGGACCGACTGCCGCCAAGGGGCCGGAGGCGCTTTGACTCAGGAAAACCCGCCTGGCCGACTGCAGACTCCAAAGACCCTGCAGGCTCGGCTCCTTCCTCCCTCCCTCCCTCTGTCCAGTGACACAGACCTCTGGGGGTTTCTGGTTTCCCTGGCATATCTGGCATATGTTGACTTCCCCTTGGTGATAATGTCCTCCTCCAGCCCAGTGCGGCCTGAGGACATGGATTGGTCTGAGCTGTTCCCCGCTTTCTGCCCTCCACTGACAAAGCAGGAGGAGGAGGGGCGGCCCCCTGCCCGCGTGGAATTCGCAGACATCGGCTGTGGCTACGGAGGCCTCTTAGGTGAGTCCTGCCACAGTTCCCGCTCCTTCTCCTCTGTCCCCCCCGGCCCTCCTAGAGTGGACAGGTTCTGCTGCCTCGGCAGGTTTGGGGAGGCTACGCTGCCCCATGGCCTTTCCCCTTCGGACCCGGGCGCGTGGCTCTCTGACGTCAGAGCAGTCCGCTCCGCTCTCCCGGAGCCCCGGCCCCAACCGCATGGAAGGGGGCAGGGGAGGGGGCGGGGGGCGCGGGGGGGGGGGGGGTGCAGTGAGGCGGGGCCCCGGGGGAGGCTGATCGGGCTACCCAGGCTGAGCCGTCACCGTCTACTCAAACTCTGGAGCGGTACCTGCCCCGGGCAGCTCAGTGAGCGGGGTCAGTGAGCAGGTCAGGGCCAACGTCAGGGCGGCCCCTACAGCTAGCTAAGCCAATGAAGCAGAACAGCCCGGCTGGTACACTCAGACCCCACTTCCCCCAAATTGACCCTTTCCTCCAGCTCTCTACAGTGGAACTACACCCCATCCATGTCCCTACAGTGGAACCGCCCCAACCCCGGTCTCTACAGGAGTACTGTCTTCCTCCCCCACCCCCTCCTCATGTCTCTACAGTGGAACTGTCTCCCCTGTTCCCATCCACACTGATGCTGGGGCTGGAGATCAGGGTGAAGGTCTCGGACTACGTCCAGGACCGCATTCGGGCCCTGCGGGCAGCCTCCGAGGGCGGATACCAGAACATCGCCTGTCTGCGCAGCAACGCTATGAAGCACCTCCCCAACTTCTTCCGAAAAGGACAGGTGGGGGGCGGGAGGGGCACACGAGGCTGGGATGGGAGCGGGACGGGGACGGGACAATCTCACAGGGCCAGGGTGAATATGGGAAGCCGCACAGGGCCGGGGAAAGGGTCGGGGGAGCAGCGCGGGGCGGGGGGGCGGGGGGGCAGCGGGGAGGAACTGAGAGAACCACAGACTGGTGGGGTGGGGTGGGGGCCGTGGGGGAGGAGGGGAAGGGGCCTCCTCTCACCAGCCTGTCGCTCCCAGCTGACGAAGATGTTCTTCCTGTTCCCGGACCCTCACTTCAAGCGGACGAAACACAAGTGGCGGATCATCAGCCCCACACTGCTGGCAGAGTACGCCTACGTGCTGGCCCTCGGGGTGAGGCCCGCCCGGCGTCCGCGAGCGCGGGGAGACGGAGGGGCCCATGGCCGTCGGCCTCAGCACACGCTGGCCTCGGTCAGCCCGGCCACTACGGGACCGGAGACTTTCCGGCTCGGGCCAGGCTGACCGGGAACTCGCTGGGGGTGGGCGGGGGGATCGTCTCGGACAGGGGCTGGTGTACACGGTCACGGACGTGGCGGACTTGCATTCCTGGATCTGTACTCACTTTGAGGAACACCCGCTGTTTGAGCGTGTGCCCCTGGAAATGCTGGTGAGAAGGTGGGGGCCGGAGGGAGGAGGGGGGCGAAGGGGGTGAGGGACAGGGAGTGATCATTCTGGTCCTCTGCCTCCAATCCCCCAGAGCGACGACCCCATCGTGAAGAGGCTTGACACCTCGACAGAGGAGGGGAAGAAGGTCGGGCGCACCGGAGGCCAGACGTTTCCAGCCGTGTTCCGGAGGGTCGGGCAGTCCCCGGCCAAAAAGTGACCCTTCACCACCTCCACCAGAGCCTGGACACTCATCTCCACACCCGGGCTCTGGGATGGACGCCCCACACCATGTTGGACGCTGACCTCCCATTCCACCGAACTAGAGCCGAACACTGACCGGTCCACGGACCTGGGGTCAGCCTCTACCAGCTGCCCCGGCCTCCCCACGGTGAAAACTGCCTCCTTCTGAGCCTGGACAGAGGCCTCCGCTCCCCCGGCAGCTGAGGCAGCTGGGAGACCACCAACTCCCGGGGGAGCATTGGGACACTCACCCGCGCCCCCCGGATCCTGGGCTTCCAGCAGATCGTTCCATCTTGGTGGCCGGGAGCCACGGCGCCGTCTGCAGTGGATTAAAACTGTTCCTTCTTCCCCTTTGAGTTTTTCTCCATCCTTCCCCACCTCGCCTGAGCTGACCTCTGATCCTAGTCCAGTAGGAGTTGAAATAGTATATATTGAGCTCCTACTGTGCACCGTACACTGTGCCAAGCACTTGGGGAAGTGCAGCAGAAACACAAGACGTTCCTTATACACAAGTTTACTCCCCAAAGACAGGGAGACCAACGTGTGACTATTTACAAGGTGGAATAAGACTAAATAATTGAATAGACATACACAAATGCCGAGGACGGTACACGTTAACAATGATAACGATTATGGTATTTGTTAAGCGCTTACAATGTGCCAGGCACTGTATTAAGCACTGGATTAAATAAATCCATACACGCTATAGTTGTTGGGTTCGGGAGGGCTGGGGTGGGCTCTGATACAGGGGGATGGGATTAATTGGAAAAGGCTAGTTGGAAATGAGTTTTCAGGAGGCTCTGAAGGAAAGGTCTCTTGGGTTTTAGGATAGTGGGGGACCTCCGGGCCAGGGGAATAAGTATGAGTAAAGGGGATATACAAGGGAGTGAGGGAGACTTAAAAGGGGGAAGGGCTGCTGGAGAACCATTCATTCATTCAATAGTATTTACTGAGCGCTTCATATGTGCAGAGCTCTGTATTAAGTGCTTGGAATGTGCAATTCAGCAACAGACAGACAATCCCTGCCCAATAATGGGCTCAGTCTAAATGGGGGAGACAGAGAGCAAAGCAAAACAGAACCAAAAACAACATCAAGATCAATAGAATCATGGAGATATACTCATTAACAAAATAAATAGGGTAATAGATAATATATACAGATATGCACCGTGCTGAGGGGAGGTGAAGGGGGGAGGAGCGGAGGGAAAGGGGGGGCTCAGTCTGGGAAGGCCTCCTGGAGGAGGTGAGCTCTCAGTAGGGCTTGGAAGAGGGGATCGGGAGTTAGTTTGGCGGAGGTGAGGAGGGAGGGCATTCCAGGGCAGTGGTAGGACGTGGGCCAGGGGTCGACGGCGGGACAGGTGGGCACGGGGGACCGTGAGGAGGTGAGCGGTACAGGAACGGAGTGTACGGGGTGGGCAGTAGAAAGAGAGTAAGGGAGGTGAAGTAGGAGGGGGTGGGGGCAAGGTGATGGACAGCTTTGAAGCCAAGAGTGAGGAGTTTTTGTTTCGTGCGAGAACCCCGACCTGAGCCGCAGTCTGGAAGTTTCTAAGACGGCGTGGCTTAGCGGAAAGGGCACGGGCTTCGGGGTCGGAGGTGGGTTCTAATCCCGGCTCTGCCACTTGTCAGCTGGGTCACTTAACTTCTCTGTGCCTCGGGCAGTGACCTCATCTGTAAAACGGGGATGAAGACCGTGAGCCCCACGTGGGACGACCCGATTACCCAAGCGCTTAGAACAGTGCTTGGCACATAGTGAGCGCTTCACAAACGCCATCGTTATTATCACTCGGTGCCCACGGAGCCCCTGGAGGGTTTTAGGGGTGGGGAGTCTCACCCCCGGCGGTGGGTGAGGCCCGAGCCCAGAGGTGCCAGAGCTTGAGAGTTAGCTAGGCTGTCTACTCCTTCCTCACCTTACTTGTTCCCTGCCCCCTTGTGTCGTCCGGCGGGGGAAGGGGGTTCCCCTGCAGGAGGTGGGTGGCCGGGCGGGGAGGGGGGGCCGACGGTGGGTGGGAAATACAAATTTGCCAATGCGAAACCCGCGGGGAGCGGGGGTGGGCGGGCCCTCGGGGTGGTTTAAAGGGCCGGGCCGGGCCGGGCCGGGAATCGGTGCCGTCCGGACCGGTCCCGGGCAGGAGCCGGTCAGCGCTATGCCGAGCGTCGCCCATCTGGTGCAGGGGCTGCCGCGGCTCGGGGCCTGGCTCCGGGGGCTCCCGCGGGGTCGGGCCGCCTCGGTCGCCGCCTCGGGGCCCTGGGGCCTGGACGACATCCCGGGTCCCTCGGGCCCCGCCTTTGCGGCCGAGCTCCTGTTCGGGGGGGGCCTGGGCCGCCTGCACGAGCTGCAGGTTCGGGGGGGCTCGGGGGGCTCGGGGGGCCGCCCCGTCGGCCCCGGGGGCTCCGGGGGGGCTCGTACTTGGGTCGATCCGGACGGGCCGCGCCGGGCCGTCCGAGGGGGAGCGGCGGGGGCGGGGGCCGCTCGTCTTCACCGGGGGCCGCTGTCTCCCTTAGCTGCGGGGCCGTGCGGAGTTCGGGCCGGTGTGGGCCGCCCGCTTCGGGCCGGTGCGGACGGTGCACGTGGCGGCGGCGGCGCTGCAGGAGCAGGTCCTGCGGCAGGAAGGCCCCTGGCCCGAGCGCTGCCGCCTCTCGCCCTGGACCGAGCAGCGCCGCCGGCGGGACCGGGCCTGCGGGCTGCTCACCGCGTGAGTCCTCAACCCCCAGCCCCGCACCTTCCCCCAGCCCGCTGCACGACGCCACACCCCGCCAGGCGGAGCGGGAATGAGCCGGCCGGGGGCGGGACGGGCTGCGGGGCCTCGGAGGGGCCCCCCTGCTATGGGTCCGGTCCGGTCCGGTCCGGTCCGGTCCGGTCCCGCCCCGGCCCTAGCGGGGGAGGCACCGTGGCCGAGTGGCCTGGGGGGCAGAAGGGCAGAAGGTCATAATAACAGTAAGAAGAAGAATGTGGGTATTTGTTAAGCATTTGGTATGTGCCAAGCACTGCTCTAAGCGCTGGGGTAGATAGGTCTTGTTTTTGTCCCTCCGTCTCCCCCGATCAGACTGTAAGCCCGTCAATGGGCAGAGATTGTCTCTGTCACCGAATTGTCCATTCCAAGCGCTTAGTACAGGGCTCTGCACATAGCGAGCGCTCAATCAATGCTATTGGATGAATGAATACAGGGTAATCGGGTTGTCCCACTTGAGGCTCAGAGTCCTAATCCCCATTTGACAGATGAGGTAACGGAAGCCCCGAGAAGTCAAGTCACACAGCTGACGGGCGGCGGAGCCGGGATTAGAACCCATGACCTCTGACTCCTCAGCCCGGGCTCTTTCCCCTGAGCCACGCTGCTTCCCTGGGTCACGGGTTCTAATGCCGGCTGCACCACTGGTCTGCGGTGCGCCCTTGGGCCAGTCACTTCACTTCTCGGAGCCTCAGTTCCCTCCTCTGTAAGATGGGGATGGAATCGGCGAGCCCCACGGTGAACGGGGACTGCGTCCGACCCGCTTCGCTTCTCTCCACCCCGGCGCCTGGGACACAGCAAGCGTGCCGCACCGCACGAATGCCGGGATGATGATGGTTATGATAACGCGACCTTTCCCGTCGTCCGCCCACAGGGAGGGTCGCGAGTGGGAGGAGCTCCGCAGCCTCCTGGCTCCGCTCCTGCTGCGGCCCGGGGCCGCCGCGGCCTTCGCCGAGCCCCTGGACGGCGTCGTCCGTGACTTGGTGCCGCGGCTCCGGCGACGGCGGGGCCGGGCTCGGGCCGGGCCGCCCGCGCTGGTCAGCGACGTGGCCGGGGAGCTGTACAAGTTCGGCCTCGAAGGTGCGTCCAGCCAGGGGGACCGTCCGGCCTCCTCCCCGCAGCCGCGGCGGCGGCGGGTTGTTGGCCCCTGACCCTCCGCCCTCGTCCGCCAGCCGTGGCGGCGGGTTGTTGGCCCCTGACCCTCCGCCCTCCTCCGCCAGCCGCGGCGGCGGGTTGGGCCCTGACCCTCCGCCCTCGTCCCCCAGCGGTGGCGGCGGTGCTGCTGGGCTCCCGCTTGGGCTGCCTGGAGGAGGAGGCGCCGCCGGACACGGCCGCGTTCATCCGCGCGGTGGGCTCGGCCCTGGAGGGCGCGCTGCTGGCCATGGTGGTGCCCCGCCTGCTGCCCGGACCCCGGCGGCGGCTGGAGCGGGACTGGGATCGGATGTTTAGCTTCGGTGAGGCCGGGGGTGGCCGAGGCGCCGGGGGAACCTCCAGGGGCACCGGGGGACCTTCGGGAAGCGGCGGGGGACCTCCGGGGGACGGCCGGGGGGCCGCCGCGAGCGACGGAGGGAAGCTGCCATCCTTCCCCTTCTCTCAGCTGAACGCCACCTGGAGCGGGCAGGGGGCGGCTTGGCCGCTACTCTCCTCCGGGGCCCGATGTCCCCAGAGTCCGTCTTGGGCAACGTGACGGAGCTGCTGCTGGCCGGAGTGGACACGGTGAGAGCCTTGGCCCTCGGGCCGCTGCCCTCTCCGTCGGGGCCGGCCCCCCCCCCGCGCCCCTCAAGGTGACCCTCTCCTCCCCCGCCTTGGGCCGCCCCCAGGTCTCCAACACCCTGTCTTGGACGCTGTACGAGCTGTCTCGGCGGCCCGAGGTCCAGACCGCCCTCCACGCAGAGATCGCGGCGGCCCTGCCCGCGGCGCCCCGCGCCCCCTCCTCGGCCGCAGCCCTGGCCCGGCTGCCCCTGCTCAGGGCCGTGGTGAAGGAGGTGCTGAGGTGGGGCCGGGGGCTGGGGCGGGGGGGTGGAGGGCTTGCTCGGACCCCGAGGTCCCCTGCCCAGGGAACCCACTGCTCCGTGTCCCCCCCGCCCCAGGCTCTATCCCGTGGTTCCAGGAAACTCCCGCGTCCCGGACAGAGACATTCGCGTGGGCCGTTTTGTCATTCCTCGAAACGTAAGGAGTGGAGCGGAGCCTCGCCCGCTCCCCCAGGGCCTCCCCCCGCTACCTCCCTCCCCAAGCCCTGCCGGGTTTCGGCATCCTCCGCAAGCCATTTCCCCCTCCCCGCCCTGGACGACCAATTCCCGGAGCCGCAAAGCCCCCTCCCATCCCCCGGATTAGGGGTCCCGGGCCCCCCGCCGGCCGCCGCCCCCACCTCAGCGGCCGGCGAGGCCGGGGAGTCTGTGGGGCCGGGCCCCGAGCGGCCGCCCGGAGCCTCGCTGCTCCTTCCCTGGTAGTCGGCCGGCCTCGTCTGTCTCTCTTGAATAATAATAATAAGTAATGATGGCATTCGTTAAGCGCTTACTATGTGCCAAGCACTGTTCTAAGCGCTGGGGAGGTACAAGGTAATCAGTTGGTCCCACATGGGGCTCACAGTCTTAATCCCCATTTTCCCGATGAGGTAACTGAGGCACAGAGAAGTGAAGTGACTTGCCCAAAGTCACACAACCGAGAAGTGGCGGAGTGGGATTAATAATGTTGGTATTTGTTAAGCGCTTACTATGTGCCGAGCACTGTTCTAAGCGCTGGGGTAGACACAGGGAATCAGGTTGTCCCACGTGGGGCTCACAGTCTTAATCCCCATTTTGCAGATGAGGTCACTGAGGCACAGAGAAGTGAAGTGACTCGCCCACAGTCACACGGCTGACAAGTGGCAGAGCCGGGATTCGAACTCATGACCTCTGACTCCAAAGCCCGTGCTCTTTCCACTGAGCCACGCTGCTTCTCACTTGGGTTGGCTTTTCCTTCAGGGTCTGTCGCCAATTCCCCCGCCTCCCCTCCTCACTGTCAGATGGCGAGATCTTTGGGGGGGGGGGGAGAGCGGACAGGGGCCGTGTCTACACCTCAGCCCATCCAGCGCTAGGTTCAGTGCTGTGGACGAAGCGCCGTTCCTCCTCCTCCACTGCCTCTCCCCCTCCGCCCCCTAGACGCTGGTCACTCTCTGCCAGTTTGCCACGTCCCGCGACCCTTGCCAGTTTCCGTCGCCGGATTCCTTCTGCCCAGAGCGCTGGCTGTCGGGCACCGCGGTCACCCCAGCCCCGGCCCCGCACCCTTTCGCCTCCCTGCCCTTCGGCTTCGGCAAGCGCAGCTGCGTGGGGCGGCGCCTGGCAGAGCTGGAGCTACACCTGACCCTGGCCCAGGTGTGGAGGCCCAAGGAGCCTGGAGGGCGGGGGGCTGACGGGCTCGGGGGAGGGGGGGCGAGGCTGGGGTTACCCCCTCCTCAGCTGGGGAGTCACCCCAAGACCCCCCTCCACAGATCCTGCTTCACTTCGAGGTGAGGCCGGAACCGGGCGCTGCCCCCGTAGAGCCCATGACCCGGACTGTTCTGGTGCCAGCGAGAAGCATCAACCTGCAGTTTTTGGACCGCTAGCAGAAAGAGGGGCGGAGTGTGGGGGGGGGTGGGGGGACGTGGGGGACGCGGAATAAAATAGAAATGGGACCTACCGCTGCGCAGCTGTGACCCAGCTCACTCCGCCGTGCCGCCCCCCGACTCCGCCCTTGCCCCGGGCCGGGGCCGGGGACCCCGCTCAGGACCAGAGCCACAGGGGCCGTGGCAGGTCGGCCGGGCAAGGTGTGTCTGTTGCTGGTTGGGCGGGGGTCGGCGGACCTGTGCCGCCCTCTTGGGCCCAAGGAGAGGCTGGGAGGCCAGGCCCCGCCTCCGCCAGCCGCAGCCCCGCCTCTCCTACATGACTCCTCCCCTTCCCGGGAATGGGTTTTTACTTTTAGCCCTGCACCTCTGCACGGGTGTAAACCCTAGCATCAGTTCTCTGGGAGGGGGGCGTCTCCAGCCAGCACAGCCTCTCCCCTTGGGGTCAGGGGCGGGGTGGGGGGGACTCAGAACCGCGCCCCCCCCAACACACTGCCACTTCAGCACTTGCGAGTCACCACTTCAAATAGCATTGAGGGTTTCTTCCCACCCCCTTCCTCCCACAAAATTGATCATTTATCTTTAAACTCAATTGCCTCTCCTCCCTCTAATTTACTCTACTGTCTGCCTAGCAGACTAGATTGCACCTTCCTTGAGGGCGGGGACCGTGTCTACCTCTTGGACTACTAGACCGTGCGCTCTCAGGTGCATGTTACGGTGTTCCGCAAAGAGAAGGTGCTCAGTAAATACAACTGATTGATTTGACTGTTTGATTGATTGATCGAATGAATGGGACCCAAAGCCCTCAATCCGAAATTCCCTCTCCCTTCCGCGTCGCCCATGCACTTGGATCCGCCCCCTTTAAATACTAGATATTCACCTCACCCTCAGTCCCAGGACACTTGCGAACATCTCAATCATTTATTTTAATGTCTGTCTCCCCTTCTAGACTGTAAGCACCTGGTGGGCAGGGAATGTGTCTATCAAGTCTGTTGTTTCGTATTCTCCCAAGTGCTTAGTACAGTGCTCGGCACACAGTAAGCATTCAATACATGCCATTGACTGATTGATTGAACAGTGGATTAAAGCGGCCACCAGGTCACCGTTCTGCTTCGACCAGCACGTTGCTACAGTCGGTGAGGGACCACAAGTAGACACTGATGAGGCAGAGATCCTCACAGAAGAGACCAAGAGGTGCTGCCCAGGTGAGACTGATTCCCAAAACAAGGGAGACGCAGGCAGAGAGCAGAGGGCAGGGGACAGAAGAGAGCAGTCACGCCTGGGGCAGGCTCAGGTCAGAGGCCACCAGCCAAACCCACTCCGGCCCCCTCCCTGCCCCACCCTGCCATCCTTTGATCTCACCTGCCTCGCTGCCGAGCCCTGGCCCACGTCCTCCCTCTGGCCTAGAAAGCCCTCTCTCCTCAAATCCACCAGACCATTACTCTCCCCCACCCTCCCCTTTAAAGCCTTATTGAAGGCACATCTCCAAATAGGCCTTCCCTAGACTAAGCTCTGCTTTTCCTCATCTCCCACTCCCTTCTGCATTGCCCTAACTTGCTCCCTTTGCTCTCCCCCCGCCCCAGTCCCACTGCAATTATGTGTATATCTGTAATATTATTTATTTGTATTGATGTCTGTCTCCCCTGCCCTCTAGACTTTGAGCTCATTGCAGGCTGGGATCGTCACTGTTTACTGTATTGTCTTTGCCCAAGCACTTAGTATAGTGCTCTGCACACATTAAGTGCTTAATAAGATTGGATTGAATTCAAATGAATTAAATCCCCACCCCACTTCTGCCTTGGGAATTACCAGTTCCCCACCTTGAATCCCTACTCCCTCTCCCTCCCCCACCCCACTGCATCTCTTCTCCTCCAACCCTCTCCCCCACATCCCCACTCCACCCTCCCGTTTTCCCCATACCCAGCCCCAGCCCCCACCCCGCCCCCTCCACCTTCCATCCCCACTCCCTCCAGCCCAAAGCCGACACCTGCAGAAGTCCAGGGTCAGGCCTGTAGCCTGACCTCTCGACGCCGCAGTGAAAGAGGTCCATCCACCCCAGCCCACAAGGAGCCTGAGCCTGCCCGAGGGTGGGGGAGAGGAAGCGGTGCCCGCACCGCAGGACCCTGCGGGGTTCTGAGGGACCCCGAACCCATCGGGTCGGGGGTGCCCGTGGCCAGCGTGGGTCTGGGTGCGAGGGGATCTGTGTGCACGGATGGGGATCTAGGTGCGAGGGGATGCTGAGAAGCAGCAACACAGTATGTGCACGGGTCACCGGGCACATGAGGGAAGAGAAAGTGCACTCAGGTGTGCGAGGACATGCTCAGCTTCTGCAGGGGAGGTTCGGCCTCACGTGTGTGTGCGCAAGAGTGGCCTACACAGCACAACTCCACCACCATTACCACCCTCCTGCCCTAAGACTACCGGGGAAGCCTCCACCCCTCCATCGGCTGCCTAGATGACCTGGTTCCCTGCCCTCCCCGTGATATTCCCTCAGAGAGAGAAGTGGGTCATGCGGTGGGCCACCCCTCCGTTCTTCTCCACATTGCCCCGTAAAGTGGGCCAGTGGTGTTCCACAGAGGAACACAGCCAAAGTGCCATCCTTGGCTGAGCCCCCGCGGTGCCTTCGGCCGGACGGAGACCCGCCTCTCCCCAATCCCCCGCAGCCCAGGCCGGAAAAACCCAGCCCCTTCCTAAGCCCCTTCCCCGCCCGTGTTAGTTATTCACCGGCAAGTGTGGAAAGGCCCCGGCCCCCCCACCCCCCACCCCCAGGAGGGCCTAAAGCAGAGCGGAGAAGCCGAGGTGGAGGGAGAGGGGTTTGACTCCGTTCTGAGTGGGTGGGCTTGGGGATGGAGGTGAGGGGGGTCGGGCGGGCAGAAGAGCTGTCGACAGTTGTCAAGGGTCGGGCGGCTGCCCTGGGGCACCACACAGAGCGCGACAGCGGATCCTCCTCTTGCATATAAATGACTTTTTATGCCGCCTCTCGCCGGGGGCTGTGCCCTCATGCCGGGGGCTCCGCCCTCATGCAGGGGCCAACGTGGGAGCGAGTCTCGGGGTCCGGGGGTCCGGGTGGCCGGGGAGCCGGAGGTCCGGGGTCCGGGGTCCGGGGTCCGGGGTAGCCTCCCGCCGCTTCTCAGAGTGGCCCCGCGGGGCTTCCCCTGGCCGGAGGCCGCAGCCGGGTCCGCGTCCGGTCAGACCGTGGTGACTCGCATGACGACCTCGCGGCCGGAGCGGGGCCCGGCCCGGGGGTGCGGGGGCCGCAGCTGAGTGAGGAGGTGCAGGATGGTGTAGCGGCAATGCGGGGGCAGCAGTGTCCGCCTGCGGCGGGCCGCGGGGGGGCCTGTCCGAGAGGTCCTGCGGCCCGGCTTCGCCCCGCCGCCCCCCGGCCCCTCCCCCGGGTCCTGGCTCTTGTCGTAGTTCAGCACTTTCCATCGCTGGTTCACCGCCTGCCAGCGCTTGAAGATGCGGTAAACTGAGGCACCCTCGTGGACGATGAGTCCTGGCGAGGAGGGACGAGGTCAGGCCCGAGAAGGCACGGAAGGGGGTGGGGTGGCGGGGGGGGGTCGGGGGGGGGAGGCCAGGGACGGGGGGCCAGGGCCGGATGCCAGGGCCGGGAGGTCAGGGACGGGGGGCCCAGGGCCGGGGGTGGGCCAGGGCCGGGGCCGGCACCGGCTCTCACCGATACAGACGATGTCCATGAAGCCGTACATGCCGTAGCAGATCTGAAAGAGCAGGTCTTGCCGCTGCCACTTGGCGGAGGGGCTGAGGGTGGACCAGACTAGCCAGGAGATACTGGCCATGAGGAACAGGGATCCCAGCACAATGGCCGCGATCTGGACCTTCTCGATGACGGTCAGGGAGATGGCCTGCCACTGCAAAGGGAGGAGAGCCATGTGGACGAACACACACACACACCCCCAGGGCATAGGGGCCCAGGACCGGAGACCTCTCCAAAGACCCTGGAGTGAGGTTCCCAACTCGGCAGCCTAGACAGTGTCCCACCCCCAGCCTCTGCCCCCCGGCCCCCGCCGTCCCCGTCCCATTCTCAGCTCCACCCCCGGGGCACTGACCCCCTGCAGGGGGTTCTTAGCGCTAGTGACTCTGGCCCGCCCTGCCAGTCTCAGGTCCTCCCCGACCCTGCCCCCAGAGTCACCCCCACCTCATCCCCGTTCCACCTGCTACACCTTGTTGAGCTCGTTGTGGATGGGAATGTCACTGTTTATTGTTGTATTGCACTTTCCCAAGCGCTTAGTACTGTGCTCTGCACACGGTTAGTACTTAATAAATACGATCGAATGAATGAATGACATTGGTGGCCCTGCCCAGCCTGACCCACACCATCTCCCTTCCATTAACCTAACTCCCTCCCTTCCCCGCCTATATTTTCTCTCTCCTTCCACCACCCTAGACGTCTCCAAAGGTAGTCAACCTTCTGCTTTCAAAATCCACCCTCTGACCCTAACTCCTCTCATCTTCTAGAAAACATGACCTCTCTCTCTTCACTCTTCCCTGACAAACGCCTTCAACCTTTCTCTGTCTCTGTCTCTCACTCCCCCTCCCCCCATCCCACCCCTCAGGACCCTGCCCCTCTGTCTTCAAGCTGCCTAAATCTTCCCTAACCTAAAAAAAAATTCTCTGGACTTCTCTGCACCCTCCAATCTTCCTGTCCCCACCCAATCGACCAGCGGTATTTATTGAGTGGCTACTAAGCTTTCCCCGATTAATTTCCCAGCAACCTGAGTCATACCATTCCTTCAGTCATCTCTAGCACTTACAGACTTATTTACACCTTCCCTCTCAGCTCAACAGTGGTATTTATTGAGCACTATACTAAGCACTTGAGAATCTATAATGCAGTGCAGTTAGTAGCCACCCTCCTTACCCACAAGGAGTTTACAGCCTGACACTCATAATAATCATGGTGGCATTTGTTTAGCACTTACTACGTGCCAAGGATCATCCTGAGGGCTGGGGGAGAGACAAGAGTAGAAGGGAGAACAAGTATTTAATCCCCATTTTACAGATGAAGAAACTGAGGCCCAGGGAGGTTGAGTGACTTGCCCAAGATCACACAGCAGACAGGTGACTGGGCTGGGATAAAAACTCAGTTCCGCTGATTCCCAGGCCCGTGATCTCTCCACTAGGCCACACTGCTTTTCATGTATATAATGAAAGGCCAAATAGCTCGATTTAGATTATCATCTTCTAGACTGCAAGCCCGTTGTTGGATAGGGATTATCTCTGCTGCCAAATTATACTTTCCAAGTGCTTAGTATAGTGCTCTGCACACAGTAAGCACTCAATAAATATGATTGAATGAACTAATGAATATTTTGGACACATAATCAGGAGGACTAATTCTCTGGAGAAGACATTAATGCTAGGAAAAGTCCAGGGAAAACGAGCAAGAGGCAGACCAGCAGCTAGATGGATAGAGACCATAACCATGATAACAGAAGAACCGCCGGAAAGGTTGCGGATTATGGCAGGGGATGGGACCTTCTGCAGAAACTATATCCGTGGAGTCGCTCTGAATCGGAAATGACTCGATGGCACTTAATAATAATAATAATAATAATAAATCCATCCAATTGATGTTTTTTGACCACTAGAATGTGTAATTGTCTATATTTGTCTTTCCCATTAAGGTAAGCTACTTGTGCCCAGGAAACAAGTCGCTTGGTTATTCTGTACTTCCCATGCATCTAGATCAGTGCGCCACACCAAATGAGTGCTCAAAATAAGATCTTACTATTTCTACTATTACTTCTACTACCACCAGTACCAGCGTGTGCAGAGCACTGTACAAAGTGCTTGGAAGAATACATTGGAGTTGGTAGAGATGATCCCTGCCTCAAGTAATTTACAATCTAGACTAAACTTCTGGAATGGGTGGCCTCCACTCCCTTTCTCCTCCAACTCTCTTTTTGGCCCGCTGCAATCCCACGGAGACTGCTCTCTCCAAAGTCTACGATGACCTCTTTATAGCCACGTCTAAAGGGTTCTACTCTGTCCTAGGCCTTGTGAACCCCACTGCGCCGCCTCGGACACCGCGGCCCCCTCTCCGCTGCCTCAGATGCCGCGGCTCCCTCTCTGTCGCCTCTAACTCCGTGGACCACTCCTTCCTCTTTTGAAACCCTATCGGGCCTCGGTATAATTCCTGTTACGGTACTAATCCGGTTCCCCCCACCTCTGGCCGCTCCTTCTCATTCTCTTTCCCCAGTGCTTCCTCTGCTTTTCACCCCCTCGTTGGGGGTGTCCTTCCAGGCTCTGACCTGGGTCCCCCACTCTTCTCTCAACACCCCTCCCTCAAGGAACTCACCTGTACCCGTGGCGTCCTCAAAACTCCTCATCTTCATACCCAGGCCCCATCCCCTGTCCACTTCCTGACTTTCCCATCCCTACAGATAACCCCACCATTCTCCCCGTCTCACAAGCTCATAACCTTGGCATTATCCTTGACTCATCTCTCTCTTCAATCCACAGATTCAATCTGTCACCAAAGCCTGTCGGATCTACCTTCTCAACACCTCTAGATTCCACCCCTTCCTCTGCACCCAAACTGCTACCAAATTAATCCAAACACTTATCCTATCCTGCCTTGATTACTGCATCAGCCTCCTCGCTGACCCTGCTGCCCTCTGTCTCTCCCCACTCCAACCCATTCTTCGCTCTGCTGCCCGGATCATTTTTCTGAACGAGACATTCAATCCATTTCTCCAGACCACCGCTCTCCCCACCTTCAGAATCCTACTAAAGTCACAGCTCCTCCAAGAGACCTTCCCCAACTATGCCCTCATCCCCTGTTTTTCTCCCTTTCTACATCACCTATGCCTTTGGATCTGTACTTCAGCACTTGATATTCTTCCCACCCAGCCCTTTTGCACATATCCTCATTTTCTCCCAGTTCCTTGATTTGTCATTTATTTTAACGTCTGGCTCCTCTTCTAGACACTGAGCTCTTTGTGGGTAGGGATTGTGTCCACCAACTCTACTGTATTGTACTTTTGCAAGTGCTTAGTATAGTGCTCGGCACACAGTAAGTACTCTATTTCTACTATTATTTGTTAAACACTATTCATAATAATAATAATGTTGGTATTTGTTAAGCGCTTACTATGTGCAGAGCACTGCTCTAAGCGCTGGGGGAGATACAGGGTAATCAGGTCGTCCCACGTGAGGCTCACAGTTCATCCCCATTTTACAGATGAGGTAACTGAGGCACAGAGAAGTGAAGTGACTTGCCCACAGTCACACAGCTGACAAGCGGCAGAGCCGGGAGTCGAACCCATGACCTCTGACTCCAAAGCCCAGGCTCTTTCCACTGACTCCAAAGCCCAGGCTTCCCTTCCTTCATTCAATAGTATTTATTGAGCGCTTTCTATGTGCAGAGTACTGTATGTTAAGCACTGTTCCAAGTGCTGGGGTAGAGACAAGTAAATCAAGTTGGACATAGTCCCTGCCCTACGTGGGGCTCACAGTCTAAATACGAGTGAGAAGAGCTATTGAATTTCCGTTTTTACCATTGAAGAAACTGAGGCATAGAGAAGTAAAGCGACTCGCCCAAGGTCACATAGCTAGCAGTCGGAAGAGCCGAGATCAGAATGCAGGTCCTCTGACTCTCAGACCTGTGCTATTTCCACAAGGCTGTGCTGCTTCTCTATAAATACCATTGATTGACTGATTGATTGATCGATCGATTGATTCCACTACCACCTGTATGTGAAAAACTCTCAAATGTTCCTCATTAATAGATCTTCTCCTGCCTCCGGGACATATCTACGTGGATATCCCTCTGGCACCTCAAGCTCAAGGTATCTAAAACTGAATGTTATCGATCAATCAAGCATATTTATTGAGTGCTTACTGTGAGCAGAGCACCGTACTAAGCGCTCGGGAGAGTGCAGTATAACAGAGTTGGTAGACATGCTCCCTATCCACAGTGAGAAGCGATGTGGCCTAGTGGAAAGACCGCAGGCCTGGGAGTCAGAGGACCTGGGTTCTAATCCTGGCTCCGCCATATCTGCTGTGTGACCTTGGGCAAGTCACTCGACTTCTCTGTGCATCAGTTACCTCATCTTTAAAATGGGGATTAAGACTGTGAGCCCCACGTGGGATAACCTGATTACCTCGTATCTACCCCAGCACTTAGAACAGCGCTGGGCACACACAGCGTTTAACAAATACCATAATTATTATTATTATTACTGAAATGCTGTCAAGTCATTTCCAAGCCATAGCAATTCCATGGACACACCCTCTTCAGAACATCCCACCTTCTGTCCCCAAGTGGTTCTGGTATGTGGATCCGAAGAGTTTTCTTGGTAAAGTTACAGAAGTGGTTTATCCTTGCCGTCTTCCACGCAGTACAAACTTGAGTCTCTGCCATTGTCTTTGATCAACGTTTGATCACTTGATCATCCACCTTTGACTCTTTCCTATGTCGCTGCTGCCCAGCATAGGTGAATCGGCTTTGTCCGATCCTGCGGCTTAGACCTTTCCGTTACGCGTAGCTCTATATGACGTCGCTCTAAGCTTCATCAGAGTACACAAATTCCCCTGCCACTATGAGGCACCGATTCATAGGAGAAGTTAGCCCATCCGTAAAATGGGAATTACATCCTACTCCATCCTACTTAGATTGTGAGCCCCATCTGGAACAGGGACTGTGTCCAACCTGATTAACTCGTCTCTGCCCCGGGGCTTAGAACGGTGCTTGGCACATAATAAGCGCTTAACAAGGATCATAATATAAAATGAGCTTACAGTCTAGAGGATAAGCTTGTTGTCAATCAAATCCTCTCCTCCACCTAACTTTCCCATCACAGTTGACACCACCACCATCCTCCTTGTCTCTCAAGGCCCTAACCTTGGCCTTATCCTTGAGTCCTCCCACTCTTTCAACTGTCTTTTTTTTCTCCACAGCACTGCTAGGCTCCTCCCTTTCCTCGCTATCCAAATGGCCACTAGACCGGTTGGGACACTTGTCATTTCCAATGGCTTCTTCCCCACTGCCTTCAAACATGTCCACATCTCCCGCATCCTAAAAAAAACCCTTCTTTGACCCCAGGGGCCCCTCCAGTTATCACCCCATCTCCCTCTTACTCTTCCTCTCCCAAATCCTTGAGCGAGTCATCTACACTTGCTGCCTCAAATTCCTGACCTCCAACTGTCTCCTGGACCCCCTCCAATCTGACTTCTGCCCCCCTTCACTCCACTGAAACCACACTCTCAAAAGTCACCAAGGACCGCCTTCTTGCCAAATCCAACAGCTCCTACTCCTTCCTAATCCTCCTCGACCTCTCAGCTGCCTTGGACACTGTGGACCATCTCCTGCTCCTCAATACCTTATCCAACCTTGGCTTCACTGACTCCGTCCTCTCCTGGTTCTCCTCTTATCTCTTGGGCCATTCATTCTCAGTCTCCTTCGAGGGCTCCTCCTCCTCCCCATCCCGTCCCCTAACTGTAGGGGCCCCTCAGGGTTCACTTCTTGCTCCCCTTCTATTCTCCATCTGCACTCACTCCCTTGGAGAACTCATTCCCTCCCATGGCTTCTCCCTTGGCTTCAACTATCATTTCTCTGCGAATGACACCCAAGTCTATATCTCCTCCCCTGTTCTCTCTCCCTCCCTGCAGGCTCTCATCTCCTCCTGCCTTCAGGACATCTCTACTTGGATGTCCTCTCGCCACCTCAAACTCAACCCGTCCAAGACACAGCTTCTTGTCTTCCCTCCCAAACCCTGTCCTCTCCCGAACTTTCCCGTCACCTAGAAGGCACAACCCCATCCTTCCCGTCTCACAAGCCCGCCACTTTGGTGTCATCCTTGACTCCGCTCTCTCATTCACCCCACATAACCAATCCGTCACCAAATCCTGCCGGTCCCACCTTCACAACATTGCCAAGATCCGCCCTTTCCTCTCCATCCTAACCGTTACCACGTTAGTATAGTCACTCATCCTATCCCGCCTGGATTACTGCATCAGCCTCCTTTCTAACCTTCCAACCTCCTGCCTCTCCCCACTTCAATCCACACTTTACTCCACTGCCAGTTTAACTTTCTACAGAAACGTTCAGTGTATGTCACACCCCCCCCCCCAAATCTCCGGTGGTTGCCTATCAACTTCCGGATCTAACAAAAACTCCTACCTACTGGCTTTAAAGCTCTCCATCATCTTGCCCCTCCTTACCTCATCTCCCTTCTCTCCTACATCCCAGCCCGCACACTCCACTCCTCTGGTGCTAACCTTCTCACTGTGCCTCAATCTCGCCTGTCTCGTCACCGGCCCCTGGCCCACATCCTACCTCTAGCCTGGAACGCCCTATCCCCCTCAAATCTGCCAGACAATCACTCTTCCCCCCCTTCAAAGCCTTACTGAAGGTGCACTGCCTCCAAGAGGTCTTCCCAGACTAAGCCCCCTTTTCCTCAGGTCCCCCTCCCTTCCACGTCATTTTGACCCGCTCCCTTTGCTCTCCCCCTTACCCCATCCCTGCCCCATGGCACTTATGTACATATCCATAATTCTATATATTCGTATTGATGCCTGTTTACTTGTTCTGATGCCCCTCTCCCCCATCTCGACTGTAAGCCCATCGTGGGCAGGGATTGTCTCTCTTCATTGCTGTATTGTACTTTCTAAGCGCTTAATACAGTGCTCTGCACACACAAAGTGCTCAATAAATACGACTGAGTGAATGAATGAATCTCCAGCTTGACTATTCCATCAGTCTCCTCGTTGGTCTTCCTGCCTCTAGCCTCTTCCCTCTCCAGCATACACCTCATTCTGCTGCCCTGATCACCTTTCTAAAATGTCATTCTGCACACCAACGGTTTCCCATCTTCCTTTCTGCATTAAGCAGAAACGCTTCATCGGTGGCTTTAAGGCATTTAATTAGCTCTCTCCCTCATTATCCACTCTTTTCCCACTACGCTTTAGCTCGCACTCATCATTCCTCTAGAACTAACCTACACGCTGTGCCTTCTTCTCATCTCTTGATCACGGGAAGCAATTTGGCCTAGGGGAAAGAGCACGGGCCTGACTATCAGAGGACCTAGGTTAATAATAACGATGGAATTTGTTAAGCGCTTACTAGGTGCCGAGCGTTGTTCTAGGCGCTGGAGTCGCTACAAGGTGATGAGGTTGTCCCACGTGGGGCTCACAGTCTTCATCCCCATTTTACAGATGAGGGAACTGAGGCACAGAGAAGCTAAGCGACTTGTCCACCGCAGACGAATGGCGGAGCCGGGATCAGAACCCACGACCTCTGACTCCTGAGCATGCGCTCTTTCCACCAAGCCACGCTGCTTTGGGCAAGTCTCTTTACTTCTCTGTGCCTCAGTCACCTCATCTGTAAAATGGGGATTAAAACTGAGCCCCACGTGGGACAACCTGATCACCTTGTATCCCCCAGGGCTGAGAACGGTGCTTTGCACATAGTAAGCGCTTCACAAATGCCACCGTTCCATTTAAATTTTTTAATTTAATCCCGGCTCTTCCGCTCGTCCGCCGTGTGACCCGGAGCAAGTCACTTCGGTTCTCTGCGCCTCGGCTTCCTCATCTGCAAAATGGGGATTCGATACCCTTCTCCCTCCTTTGTAGACCGTGAGCCCCACGTGGGCCCCGATTACCTTGCGTCTACCCCAGGGCTCGGTAGAGTGGCCGACGCGTAGTAAGCGCTGGGCTAATGCCGCTATCTAGTATCGTTCCGGCTTTCCGCTTGCCCCTCTCCCTTCAGCTGTGCCCCACTACGGCGCTCCCCAGCTTCAGAGGCTTGCCTAGGGCAGGGTGACTCTTGACTCTATTTATTGCCATTGTTCTTGTCTGTCTGTCTGTCTGTCTCCCCCGATTAGACTGTAAGCCCGTCAAAGGGCGGGGACTGTCTCTATCTGTTGCCGATTTGTCCATTCCAAGCGCCTAGTACAGTGCTCCGCACATAGTAAGCGGCTCAGTGGAAAAGAGCCCGGGCTTTGGAGTCAGAGGTCATGGGTTTGAATCCCGGCTCTGCCACTTGTCAGCTGTGTGACTGTGGGCAAGTCACTTAGCTTCTCTGTGCCTCAGTTACCTCATCTGTCAAATGGGGATGAAGACTGTGAGCCCCACGTGGGACAACCTGATTCCCCCTGTGTCTACCCCGGTGCTTAGAACAGTGCTCTGCACATAGGAAGCGCTTAACAAATACCAACATTATTATTATTATCATTACTATTGAATGAACGAATGAATGAAAGGGTGTCGGTCCCGGCCAGGGATCGATGCTGATGCTCCTCCCTCTCCCCGGCCCCCTCCCCCCTCCGGGGTCCCGCCCCCTCCCCCCTCCGGGTCCCCGCCCCCACCTGCAGCGGGTTCTTGGTGCTGATGGCCAGGACCTGGTATTTGAAGTAGCAGAGCTCACAGCTCCAGGAGCCGCGCTCGCTGATCCAGCGGATGAGACACGGCTGGTGGGTGCAGCGCACCGAGCCGTCGCAGCGACAGGGGCTGAGCAGCTCCCCCTAGCGGGACGGAAGGGTGCGGTCAGGGGGGCCCGCCCCACCGGACCCGACCCCCACCGGACCGGACCGCACCGGACCGCACCGGACCGCACCGGACGACCGGACCCCACTCCACTGGACTCGGGGCAGAGGACTAGTCGTAGTCGTCGTGCTACCGGTAATACCGGTGGTACTACTATTTATGAAGGGCTCACTGGGTGCAGAGCGCCGGGAAAGAGCACACGGGTGGGCATTAGACACGGTCCCTGTCCCTCGGGGTGGGCTCACAGTCTAAAAAAAAAAAACGACGGGAAAAAAGGCAGGGAGGAAGGGGAGAGAGACGGTTGGAGGGAGAAGAGGCAGGGAGAACGGGGCCGGGGGGAGACGGAGAAGGAGGGGGGGGGAAGACGGGAGGAAGAGGAGAAGAGACAGGGAGGAGCGGGGAGGGGAAAGGAGACAAGGAGGAGGGGGAGAAGGAAAGACAGGCAACAGGAGGAGGAGAGACAGGGGAGGGGAAAGATACAATGAGGAGAGGGAAGGGGAGAAGAGGAAAGAGGAGGGAAGGGGGAAGAGAAAGGGCGAAGGAGTAGAAGGTAATTTGGGGAAAAGAGAAGAGAAGAGGGAGGGGCAAGTGGGAAAGGAGGGGAAGGGAGAAGGAAGGGAGGGGAGGAGGGTGGGAAAGGAGGGGCGGAGGGACCCGATCCGACCTGACCTGCCCTGACCCATTTTAGGGAATCTCATCTCTTCTTCTGCCTCCATTGAGGATGCTTCCCCCAATGTGCAACAGGAGCGGTGAACCCCAGTCCTCGGGCCACAATTCTATTCCCCCACATCCCCATTTACTCCCTTCTCTTTCTCCGTTCAGTCCAGTCCAAAGTCTTCCCAAAGTCTCTTCCCCATCTCTCCCCAATCCGGTCCTGCCTCTCTCCCAGTCCATCCTGTCTTTCTCGTCTCCCCCCAATCCAACCCCAGTCTCGCCCTTAGTCCAGCCCATCTCTCCCCCAGTATAGCCTCAGTCTCCACATAGTCTCTCCCCCAATCCAGCCCATTTTCCCCCAGTTTCTCCCTCAATCCAGCCCCAGGCTCCCCTCCAATCCAACCCCGGTGTCTCCCAGAATCCACCCCCAGTCTCTCCCACAATCCACTCCCAGTCTCTCCCCCAGTGAAGCCCATTCTCTTCAGGTTCTCCCCCAATTCAACCCCAGTCTCCACCCAGTCTTTCCCCCAATCCAGCCCCAGACTCCCCCAATCCAGCCCCAGACTCCCCCAATCCAACCCCAGTTTCCACCCAGTCTTTCCCCCAATCCATCCCCAGACTCCCTCACTCCAGCCCCAGACTCCCCCAATCCAGCCCCAGTTTCCTTCAATCCAGGCCCAGTCTCTCTCTCTCAATCCAGTCCTTGTTTCTCCCCAATCACTCCCACAGCCCAGACCCCATCTCTTCCACAATCCACCCCAGTCTCTACCCAAACTCTCACCCAGCCCATCTCTCCTCCAATCCACTCCAGTCTCTATCCGATCTCTCCCTCAATCCAACCCCAGTCTCCCCTCCAATCCAACCCCAGCATCTTTCCCAGTCTAGCCCGAGTCTCACAATCTAGTCGTGTCTCCCACAGTTCAGCTCCCATCTCTCCCCCAATCCAGCCCCGGTCTCTCTCTCTCTCTCTCAATCCAGCCCTCGTTTCTCCCCAGTCTCTCCCACAATCCAGCCCGTCTCTACCAGAATCCACCGCAGTTTCTACCCAATCTCTTTCACACAGTCCGTCTCTCCTCCAATCCATTCCAGTCTCTACCCAATCTCTCCCTAAATACAGCCCCAATCTCCCCTCCAATCCAACCCCAGGGTCTCCCCCAGTCTAGCCCCAGTGCCTCTCACAATCTAGTCCCAGTGTCGCCCACAACCCAGCTCCAGTCTCTCCCCCAATCCAGCTCCAGGCCTTCCCCCAATCCAGCCCCCAGTCTCTCCTCCAATCCAGCCTATTTCTCTTCAGGTTCTCCCCCAATCCAGGCCCAGTCTCCATCCAGTCTCTCCCTGAATCCAGCCCCAGTCTCTCCCCCAATGCAGCCTCAGCCTCTACCACAATCCAACCCCTTCTAGACTGTGAGCCCGTTGTTGGGTGGGGATTGTCTCTGTTGCCGAATTGTACTTTTCGAGCGCTTAATACTATGCTCCGCACACAGTAAGTGCTCGATACACACGATCGAATGAATGAATGAACTCCAGTCTCTCTCACAATCCAGCTCCAGTTTCGTCCCAGTCTCTCCCCCATATCTCCCCCAATCTCTTCCAATCTCTCCCACAATCCCATCCCTGTCTCTAGCACAATCCAGTCCCAGTGTCTCCCTCAATCCAGTCCCAGTGTCTCCCCCCAGTCCAGCCTTAGCCTCTTCCTTAGTCCAGCCCCAGTCTCTCCCCAATCCAGCCTTAGTCTCTTCCACAGTCTAGCCCCAGTGTCTCCCCCAATCCTGTCCCGGGGCCTCTCCCAATCCAGCCTTAGTGTCTTCCATAGTCTCGCCCCGATGTCTCCCCCAATCCAGCCCCGGTCTCTCCTCCAATCCAGCCTATTTCTCTTTAAGCTCTCCCCCAGTCCAGCCCCAGTCTCCCCTCTAATCCAGCCTCAGTCTCCCTCCCAGTCCAGCCCCGGTTTCTTCCCAGTCTCTCCCACAATCTCTTCCAACCTCTCTCACCATCCAGTCCCTGTCTCAAGCACAAGCCACCTCAGCCTCTCCCCAACCTCTCCTTCAGCCCATCCCCAGTGTTTCCCCCATCCAGCCCCAGTCTCCCCCATCTCTCACCCCAGTTCCCCCCCCGAACACCGTGTCTCCCACGATCCAGCCCCAGTCTCTCTCTCGTCTCAGCCCCCTCCCCCCGCCCCGGGCCCCCCAGTCTCCCATGTCCGCCGTGTCGCCCCGGTCCGGTCCGGTCCGGTCCGGCCCGGTCCGGCGTCGCCCCCCTGACCTGCTCGGGGCCTTGGAAGCAGATGCGGCATTGTGGGGTCCTGAGGCCGCTGTCGAGGCTGCTGCTGAGGGACAGGGTATCCAGGCCCCCGGCGGGCGGCGGGGGCGGCGGCGGCGGGGGCGGGGGCGGAGGCGGGGGCGGCGGGGCCGGCCCGGCGCGAGACTCCTTGACCCCGGGGCCCCGGGCCCGCGGCTCGGACCCGTAGTACTCCTCGTCGTCGCCGTCGCCGTCGCCGTCGCCGTCCCGGGCCGAGCATCCGGAGAAAGGCGGCCAGCCGCAGCCCCTCGGCCCTCCCCTCCCGCCGCCCCCGCCCCCGCCGCCTCCGGGCTGTGGGTCGGGCCGGGGCCGGGGCCGGGGTCGGGGCCGGGGCCGGGGGTGGGGCCGCCCCCCGCCCGTCAGCACCAGCACCTTCAGCTCGTTCAGGAACATGCGGAGCCGGGACTTGAGCATCCTCGGGGGGAGGAGGAGGGCGGGGGGCGCGGCGGGAGCCCCGGGGGGCCCGGCGGGGCGGGGACCCGGGGAGCGGGGGGTGGGGCCGGGGGGCCGGGGGGCCGGGGGGCCGGGGGGCCCTGCTCAGCGCGGCCGCTCCAGCACCGGGGCCCGGGGGGCGGGGGGCCAGGCGGGCCGGGGGCGGGGGCGGGGGGCCATAACCGGGGCGGGGGGCCGGGCCGGGCCGGGCGGGACTCTAGGGCTCAGCGGCCGGGCTGGGCCGGAGCCCCGGGCTGTCGGGTCCGGCTCCGGCTCCGGCTCCGGCTCCGGCTCCTCCTGCCGCGGCGCCGCCCGCCATCTCGGCCCGCCCGGCCCGGCCCGGCCCGGGCCTGCCCGGCTCCACCTCCGCTCCCGGTCCCGGTCCCGGTCCCGGCTCCGGTCCCGGTCCCGGTCCCGGTCCGGGCCCGGCGCGGCTCCCCCGGCTGGGGCTGGGGCTGGAGCTCCGGACCCGGCTCCGCCTCCCGCTCGGGCCGCGGCTCCGGTTGTCTGGGGTTGGGCCCGGGCCCGGGGCCGGGGCCGGGGCCGGGGCTCGGTCCTGCGCGCGGCGGCGGCGGCGGCGGCGGAGGCAGCGGCGGCAAATGGCGGCTCCTTCCGGCGGCGGCGGCGGCGGCGGCGGCGGCGGCCGAGGGGACCCCCGGGGCGGCGGGCGGGGGGCGGGGCCGGGGCCGGAGAGGGGGGCGGGGCCCGGGCCCGGCCCGGGGACTGGGGCGGGGGCGAGGCGGGGCCGGGGCGAGGGGCGATGGCGCCCGCAGGTGCCTCCCGGAGCTACGCGACTCTGCAAGAGGATCCGTCAGCAAAGAGACAGGGCAGGGCGGGGCGGGGACTTCCGCCCGGTGTGTCCATCCGTGTGCCCCTCGGCCCGCCCCTCGGCCTGTCCCTCAGGATGCCCCTCAGCGTGTCCACCCGTGTGCCCCTCGGCCTGCCCCTCAGTGTGTCCATCCGTGTGCCCCTCAGAGTGCCCCTCAGTGTGTCCATCAGCCTGCCCCTCAGCGTGTCCATCCGTGTGCCCCTCAGCGTGCCCGTCGGGGGCCGGGGGTCCATCTGTAGGCCCGTCAGTGTGCCGGTCGGGAGGTGGCCACTGGGCCCACCCATGTGCCAGCCAACCCGCCAGCTACTAGGCCAATTCGTGTCGCCCCCTCCCCCCAGCCACCACCCCGGAAAGGTAGGGCGGAAGCCCAGGGCCCCACCCCGTTCTCCGGCGGGCAGAGACAAAGGCCTGAGAAACAGAGACGGGGCGTCGTGGGGAGAGACAGGGAGGAGACAGGGAGAGATGGGGCGAGGCAGGGACAGACGGGGAGAGGTGGGAAGGGATGGGACGGAGAGAGACGTGGCGGGGGCGGGGGCGGGGGAGATGAGGAGGGCGGCGGGGAGAAACGGGAGGAAGAGGCCGGGAGAGAGAGGCGGGACGAGGCCGGGAGAGAGAGGCGGGACGAGGCCGGGAGAGAGAGGCGGGACGAGGTCGGGAGAGAGAGGCGGGACGAGGTCGGGAGAGAGAGGCGGGACGAGGTCGCTGTCCGCGGTAGCTGAGCCGGAGCCCCAAAGGCCGCTCTCTGCCCTCCCGTCCTCTCCTCGGCCCCAGCTCCAATAGTCAGTCGATCAATCCATCAATCGTATTTCATTCATTCATTCATTCACTCATTCACTCGATCGCATTTAGTGAGCGCTCACTGTGTGCAGAGCACTGGACTAAGGGCTTGGAAAGTACACTTCGGCAACAGAGAAGAGACCGTCCCTACCCCAACGAAGGGCTCACAGTCTGGAAGGGGGGAATTCTTGAGCGCTTACTGTGTGCAGAGCACTGGATTAAGCGCTTGGGAAAGTACAACGGTAAACAGTGTCATTCCCTGCTCACAGCGAGGTCACAGTCTAAAGGGAAGCATGGGAAGGAGATTCGTGTCGTGGAGGGGTTCGCTTGGGTCAGCGAATGTTTTGTGGGTGTGGGTGCGCGTGCGCGCGTGTGCCTGGAGAATGCACGCGTGTGGGTGGGTGTGATTGAGGAGGTACATGTGTGTGTACCTGAGTGCAAGAGTATGTGACTGAATGACTGTAGAGTGTGTGTGTGTGTGTGTGACTTTGTATGTGGCATGGAAGAGTGTGTGGGACTGTGTATGTGGCATAGAAGAGTGTGTGTGCGCATGTGACTGAGGAGTGCGGGTGCGTGCGACTGAGAAGTGCATGTGTGGGACAGAAGAGTGAGCATATGTGACCGAGGAGTCCATGTGTATGCGATGGAGTGCATCTGTGTATGTCTGCTTTTGGGACTCGACCGTGTGTGACTGTTTGTGTTTCTGGAGCTCTGGAGTGTGACTGTATGTTTTGGGGACTGAATGTGAGTGTGTGAATGTGTGTTTCTAGGACCGTGTGTACGAGAGTGCGTTTGCGGGACCGAGTCTGTATGTGCGCGTGTGCATGTGTGTGAATGCATGTGTTTCTGGAGCTTTGGAGTATGTTTTGGGGACTGAATGTGTGTGCGAGTGTACGTTTTTAAGATTGGGTATGAGAGTGCATTTGTGTGACAGAGGGTATGGGTGTGCGTGTGTGTTCCTGGGACTCTAAGTGTGTACGTGTGAGAGAGAATGCGTGTGTCTGGGACTTTGGTGTGTGTGTGTGTTTGTGTGTCAGACTCTAATTGATATGTGTGTGTGTGTGTGTCTGGGACTCTGGTGTGCCTGTGACAATGTGTGTTTCTGGGACTCTACTGTTTGTGTGCTGGGAAATATGTGGGTTCAGAACTCTAATATTTATATGCATGTGGGTGTGTGTAAGTCCAGAACTCTGAGGTGCGTGTGGGTGTCTGGGACTGCGATGTGTGTGAGTGTGAGAGAGAGAGACAGACTGAGACTATGGTACTTGTCAATGTGTGTGTCTGGGACTCATTGTGTACATGTCTCTAGGACTCTGAGCATGTGTGTGAGCGTGTGTTTGTGTATGTCTCAGCTTGTGGTGCGTGTCAGACTGTGGCGATGGGAATATCTGCGACTAGTTGTGCAGATGTTTGGGTGTGTGTCTGAGATTCCGATATGAGTGTAAAAGCGCCTCGGGCTCCGGGCATCTGTGAAGGTGTGGGTCTGGAATTCTGGTGTAAATGTGTGAGGGAGGGAGGTCTGGAATGCCGATGTAGATATGTAGGAAGGTGTGTCTGGAATTCTGGGGTGTGTTTCTGTGCATATGAATATCTGTCTCTGATTAGTGCGTGTGTGAGTGAGAGAGCGAATGTGTGCGACTGGGACTCCGAGGCATTTGTGTGTGATCAGGTCTGAGGGTTCGTAGGATCGCGGGCAGCGGGCTGCGCAGCGTAGCCTAGCGGAAAGACCACCGGCCTGGGAGGCAGAGGACCTGGGTTCTAATCCTGCCTCCATCTCGCACCTGCTGTGGGACCTCGGGCGAGTCACTGAACTTTTCCGGGCCTCCGTCACCTCGCCCGTAAAATGGGGATTCGATATCTGTTCTCCTTCCCGCTCGTGGGAGCGGGCCCGTGCCCGACCTGATTCTCTCGCCCCTTCCCCAGCGCTTAGAACGGCGCTTGACCCACCGCGAGCGTCTAACGGCTCCGACCATTAGCACGAGGGTTCTTATTATCGTGTGCCAGTACCTGGCGGGTGGAGAGGCACGAAGAGACGACGACACCAACCCCAGGCCGAGGAAGAGAGGGACAGGGAGGGTTAGGATGGCAGCCACCCTCCCGCTCCGGGGGGGGCCCCGCCCGCCGTGAAGCCCCGGTTGCCCCGGCAACAACCTGAGGCTCCGCCCCCCCCCCCCCCCCGGTTCCCCGAGAGCGGCGGGGTCCGGTCACGTGCCCCCCCTTCGAGGAGGAGGGTTTGGTCACGTGTGCTAGCAACAGGTCACGTGGCCGGCTCCCCCGGGCACGCGTGGCTGGTCACGCGTCTGCCCCCGGCCCCTCCTCTAGGCCCCCGGCGGAGGGGGGAGGGGAGGGTCTGCGGTGCCGGTCACTCGACGGGCTCCGACCAAGCGGCCGACTCCGGGACCCCCGGCCCCAGCCCCCGACGGCCGCCAGGTGGCGCTGCGGCCCCGCTCTACCATCACCTCCACGGGGGCCGGGGACGCGCCGAGGAGGAGGAGGACGAGGAGGAGGAGGAGGACGACGACGACGACGAGGAGGACGAGGACGAGGACGAGGAGGACGAGGACATCCACGTCTGCCCCTCAGGCTGGTGGACGTCACCCACTTCCCCAGCTCGAGGCGTGAGCTCAACGTCCAGCGTGGCCCGGGCCTCGAACGACCCGAGTTCTCATTTCGGCTCAAGCCCTTGGCTGCTCGGTGACCTTGGGCAAATCCCCTAACTTCCCTAGGCCTCAACTCCCACCTCTGTAAAATGGGGATTAAATCCTCCTCCCTCCCATTTAGACTGTGAAGCCCCGGTGGAACAGGGACTGTGTCGAACCTGCGTATCTTGTTTCCACCCCAGGGTTTAGGACCACGTCCGGCCCCCTCGTAGGGGCTTAGCAAGCACTACAGACACTAGAGAAGCAGCGTGGCTCAGTGGAAAGAGCACGGGCTTGGGAGTCAGAAGTCATGAGTTCGAATGCCAGCTCTGCCCCTTGTCAGCAGTGTGACTTTGGGCAAGTCACTTCACTTCTCTGTGCCTCAGTTACCTCATCTGGAAAATGGGGATTAACTGTGAGCCTCACGTGGGACAACCTGATTACCCTTATCTACCCCAGCGCTTAGAACAGTGCTCGGCCCATAGTAAGCGCTTAACAAATACCAACATTATTAGAAAGTGACACTGCTCTTCCAAGACGTTTCCAGACCCTGAAGACTTCCACCTGTGGGTTGCCTGGCCACCCTGGCCCAGTGAGGGACATGGTTGGGGTAGAGGAGGAGGGCTGGGGGCACGACACGATGGTAGACACCGGGTTCCGTCGTCCCCTCACCGTCTCCCCGCTTGGCCCCGGCCCCATAAGCACCAGTTCCAGCCTATTTTGTTCTTCCTCCGCTCCCACTGTATCATCGAGTCACTCGTCCTATTCCGCCTTGATCACTCTATCAGCCTCCTCACTGACCTCACCCCCTCCAGGCCATCCTTCACTCTGCTGCCCCGATCATTTTTCTACAAAAAAAAAAAAATTCAGGCCATGTTTCCCCATTCCTCAAGCTCCTCCATTTGTTGCCATCCACTGCACCATCATGCAGAAATTCCTTCCCTTTGGCTTTAAAAGCACTCCATCGCCGTGCCCCTCCTACCTCTCACTTCGGTAGTCTCCTACAACAACCCAACCCACACACCCCGCTCGGCTACCGCTAAGCTCAATGTACCTCAATCTCGTCTATTTCACCGCTGACCTCTCACCCACATCCTGCCTCTGGCCTCCAATGCCCTGCCTTCTCATAGCCCACCGACAATGTCTCTCCCCCTGTTCAGAGCCTTACTGAAGGCACATCTCCTCCAAGAGGCCTTCCCTAAGCCCTCTTTTCATTTTCAACTCCCTTCTGCGTCACCCAGACTTGCTCCCTCTATTCGTCCCCCTCCAGGCCCACAGCACTTAGGTACTTATCTGTAGCGTATTTATTTCTACGTCCGCCTCCCCGTCTAGACGATAAGTTTGTTGTGGGCAGAGAACGTGACTATTAATATATTGCCCCAAGGGCTCAGTACAGTGCTCTGCACACAGTAAGCGCTCAGGAAGTACGACGGAGCGGCTGACTTACTGAACTACCAATGCCCGGAGTCCCGAGGCCTGAGCTTGTGCTGGGGTCAGCTGGCTGCCTGGAGCCTGGCACGAACCTATGGCTGCCAGCTGGTGCTTCCAGGAGGGGTGGACGCTGGGCCCCAGCAGCACAAGGACCAGCTCTCTGCCTTGGGGCTGGACCTCCCAAGCTGCAGAGGTACCAGCTCTGTCAAGGGGCAGAGAGAGTCCAGTGGGGCCGGACCTCCACGGCAGCGGTGGTGTCAGCTGCCCGAAGGGGCGGAGGACATTCCTTTGGAACTGGATCCCCCAGAGCAGCAAGCCCCCGGGCCGGCACCGATCCGTGCACGCGTGTGGGGAAGGAAATACTGCACTTTCACAAGTGCTTAGTACAGTGCCCTGTGCACGGTAAGCACGTCATACGATCCAATGAACGAAAGCCGCCGATTCAACGGCCGCGGATCCGTCGTCTCGCCGGTGCTCCGGTCTTCACCCCTGGAGGTTAGGGCTGCGGACAGAGCCCCGTGCCCTACAGGTCCTCCCCCTTCCCCCGGAGGTCTAGGACCTTCTGTCCCCTGCCCTCCACCCCGCAGTCGTGACCCCGTGGTACTAGACTGCCGTCGTCCTGCTCCCGTCAGGCAACACCACTCCTGTGGACACACAGAGCGGTGGGTGGGTGCAGCTTCGCTAAGATGCGCCGCAACCAGACAGTGGCAAATCCCCGACCCTTCACTCCCCCGACTATGCCACCTGTTCAGCACTGACCCCTGCCCCCTCCCCAGGCCTCTCCTACAGATACATAAAAGCGGGTCAATTTAGCCACATTTTTTTTTTCCAGGGGGTGGGGGATGTTTCTGATAGCTGTAGAGGCCCCCTTTTTCATTCTCTCCTCCCCGGCAGGCTGATTGGGTTACTGGCGCAGAGAAGGACCGACAGCCACTGACCAGAGCTGGGCCTGAACTGGAGGGGCCGGGTTGGGGGGAAAGTTGCTACAGATGGGGAGGCAGAGTGCTGGGAGGTGAGGTGGGGGTAAGGGGGTGGGGGAAGCCAGGCTCTCTCTGCTCACCTCCCCCACCAACCAGGACATGCTGACCTTTAACATCCAGCAGGGCACCTCGGCCTTCCTTGCTCTGGCTCACCACTTCCGCGGGAGGCCCCAGACACGGGTCCAGACAGGAGTCACGTGGGCCAGGTCCGCTGCCGCCCCCCTACCCCCAGCCCCCTTTTTCACCAGCACTCCCCAACCCGAAGCTTGGAGTTCCACTCCCCCGCCCCCACCCTCGGGGCCCTGCTTCCCCTTTTCGTATTCGGGAAGAAAACGGAAAGCCGACCTTCGCCTCTGTTCTGCTTCTGTTCTTCGGAAGAGGAGCGGACTGCAGTATGTGAAAAAGGGATTTTATTCTTTCCTTTTTTAACATTAATAAAAGTTCCCAGTGACAGTTCAACTTCTGCAGGGGGGCATGGGGTGGGGGCAGAGGAGTGCAGCGTCCATGGGGTTCCCCTCAACTACACACCGTCACTGAGTAAAGGAGGGAAGGAGGGAGGGAAGGAGGGAGGAGGAACCCCGACCCCCACGCCTCAAGTCCAGGCGGGAGCCGGAGCCGCGGCCGCCCAGATCGGCTGGGAGGACGAAAGACGCCTCGGCCCCTTCTCCGGGTGGGGCTCCCCACGCCCTTCCCGGTTAGAGAAAAGCGCTGGGATTCGCCCGGGGGTCCTTCTGGTTCCGGTACCTCAGTGCCAGCCACACACCCAGCACCTGGGGATGGGGACGGGATAGGCAGGGTAGGCACACAGAGGATGGGGCGGGGGAAGAGACCGACGGGGGGTGGGGGGATAGGGGTGGGGGGTGGGGGGATAGGGGTGGGGGGCGGGGGGATGGGGTGGGGGGCGGGGGAAAGGGGCCGACGCGGTTACCTCGGTGAAGCTGAAGAACAGGCCGACCCCACCCAGGATCCTCAGGGCCTCGTCTGCGTGTTTCAGGATCTTGTCTCCGCAGGCAGGGCAGGGGACCGAGGGGGTGGTCTTGCAGCGCTGGAGAGGTTCGAGTGCCATCGGTCACCCCGGGGGACTCGGCGGAGACCCGACCCTCCCCAGCCGAGGGGTCCGGGAGGGCGGGCCCCGGCGGGAGAGCGGTCCTCTCGCCACCCCCCGCCGTCCTCCTCACCGCGGTGCAGGTGTCCCGGTCTCCGGCAAAGTCGGCGGTGCCATTGAGGAAACCGCAGCAATCCAGGCTCTGCTCCACTTCGGTGCGCGTCCTGGGGCCCATGACCCTCCAGGATGCGTTTAGGATGGCCTCCTGAGGAAGGCGGGAGGGATCCGGGTCCTCGCCGCGCCCCGCGAGGAGCCCCCTCCCCAACGACCTCCAATTCCCCCCCCCCGACTGGAGGGAAGGGGGGACGGGGGGACGGGGGGACGGGGAGATGGTGTCTCACCTGTCTCTCCTTGTTGATGGCCAGGCAGGAGCAGGAGATGCCAAACTGGACGATGAAGACCAGCCCTAGGATGATCATGTACTGGGCAGGGGTCAGGGGAGCTAACGGGGCGGACCCGGTCCCCGCGCTCCGGCCTCGGTGGACGGCGGGGGCGGCCCGGTCTCAGCCCGCCCGCGGCCCCCCCCCCCCGCCGCCCCCGGGGTCCGGGCCCCTCCCCGCGGGGGCGAAGGATACGAAGAAGAGCAGGACTTGGTGGTGATTGACGGCTCCGATGAGGCCGGCGACGGCGATGAAGAGGAGGAAGACGCCCACGGCGATGATGCCCCCGATGATGTGGTCGCTGGGCTGCAGGCTCTGGCTCTTGCCCCAGGCCGCCACGCCGATCAGCAAGAACCCCACCAGCTGGGGGCGCCGGGGAGGGACCCGCACCCGGGGGACACAAAGGGAGAAGGGGGCGGGGGGGGGGGGGGGGGCCGTGACCAACGCGGGGGCGCGGCCCGGGGACCCGACACCGGCCCCGCCTCCCGGTCAGCCACCATGGGGTGACCCCGGACCCCCCCGTCCCCCCGCGCCCCTCCCCCCCCGCCCCCGGAAACGCGGGCGGGCATCCAGCCCCCTCACCATGTACACCACGTTCAGCGCGCACAGCGCGTTCTTGGAGCAGGCGAAGCCTCCGCACACCATCCTGGAGGCTGGCGGGGGGTCCCGGGGGCCGCGGGGGTCCCGGGACGGGGGGCGGAGGGAAGGGGGGGGGGGGGGCACCGGAACCGGACGAGGCGAGCGGCCGCTGAGGCGCCGGCCCCTTCGGCCTCTTCAAATCGGCCAGCAGAGGCCCCGGAGCTCTGCGCCTGCGCCGCCCCGCCCCCGGGCCGCGATTGGCGGGGCCTGGCCCCGAACGAGCGCCTCATTGGTTCGGGGACCCGTCGGTCTGGGGACTCCCGCGCAGGCCCTCGCCCCTCCCCCCCCGAGGGCTCCTCCTTGGCCCGCCTCGGAGGAGGGAGGGAGGACGGGCGGGGCGGGGCGGGGCGGGGAAAAAGGCGGGGCCAAGGTGATGGACGGGACCCGCATCCGTCAATCCTATTTCTTGAGCCCTCACCGTGTGCACAGCACTACTTAAAGCGCTTGGGAGAGGACACTGTAATAGAGTTCATTCATTCATTCGTTCGTTCGTTCTTTCATTCGTTCGTTCTTTCGTTCGTTCGTTCGTTCATTCATCCATCCATCCATTCATTCATGGAATGAGAGGCAGCGTGGCTCAGTGGAAAGAGCACGGGCTTCGGAGTCAGAGAGCATGAGTTCGAATCCCGGCTCTGCCACTTGTCAGCTGGGTGACTGTGGGCGAGTCACTTCACTTCTCTGGGCCTCAGCGACCTCATCTGTAAAATGGGGATTAAGACTGTGAGCCCCACGTGGGACAGCCTGATTCCCCTGTGTCTACCCCAGTGCTTAGAACAGTGCTTGGCACATAGTAAGCGCTTGACGAATACCAACATTATTGTTATTATTCATTCAATCATCATTCACTCATTCATTCAATCATATTTATCGAGCGCCTATTGTGTGCATAGCACTAGACTAAAAGCTTGGACTCTACAATTCGGCAACAGACAGAGATCATCCCTACCCAACGACGGGCTCCCAGCCTAGAAGGGGGAGACAGGCAACAAAACCAAACCAGTAGACAGGCATCGATAGCATCAATCTAAATAAATACAATTATAGATAGACATATATATACACACATCATTAATAGAATGAAGAGAATAATAAATATGTACATATATACACAAGTGGTGTGGGGCGGGGAGGGGGCAGAGCAGAGGGAAGGAGTCGGGGCGATGGGGAGGGGAGGAGGAGCAGAGGAAAAGGGGGGCACAGTCTAGGAAGGCTTCCTGGAGGAGGTGAGCTCTCAGTAGGGCTTCGGAGGGGGAGAAGTGCGCTAGTTGCTAGGCACGTTCCCAGCCCACAACGAGTTTACTGTTGAAGACGTGATTTGACCTGCTTTGAAGACGCTGATGAAAACCAGTTCACTAAGAGGCCCCGGAGTGAGGGGTCGGGGGTCGGGGGCGAGGTCCCCCCCACTCCACCCAACCCGCTGCACTCACGCTGCCATGCACCCTTATGGAAAATCCATCAATGGCATTAATGGAGCGCTGCACACAGAGCACTGTTCTAAGCCCTTCCCAGAGCACAGTGCGACAGTCAGTAGACCCGTTCCCTGCCCACAAGGGACTAACTGCCTAATATTCATAATACTAGAGAGGAGCGTCCCCAGATGGTGCCACTAAACGTTGCCTCTAGAATATGCCCGTTTTCTCCTGTGGACACTCGTGGACACCCTCACCCCTCCGTAGGCCGCCTCCAAGGTGGACACACCCATTGAGCCACTGGACCTCTGGCAGGTGCACCCACTCGAGAACGTTGCCACCAGAGCAAGTGGTAACAGAGCCGGCCTGCGGGACCCTAGTAACAGAGCCCACCAAGAAATCAGGGGAACAATTGGAAAGAGACAGACTAAGAAAAAGAGTAGCCTAGTGGCTAGAGCAGGGGCCTGGGAATCAGGAGGATCCGGGTTCTAGTCTGGCTCTGCCACTTGTCTGCCGTATAACCTTGGACAAGTGCCTTCACTTCTCTGGGCCTCAGTTACCTCGTCTGTAAAATGGGGATTACGGCCGTGAGCCCCAGGCTGGACATGAACTATGTCTACCCCAGCACTTTTAACAGCGTCTGGCACATAGTAAGCACTTAACAGATACCATTAAGGAAAAAAAAAAAACAAGACTGCAGGCCTCGTCCTGTTGGAATAGACATCATGGTTCAGGGAGCACCCCACTTCCGCTGGCCCCTGAGGACTCCTGGGCAGCCGGGCAGTCATATTTATTGAGCACTTACCGTGTACTGAGCACTGTACTGAGCGCCCGGGAGAGTGCATCACAACAAAAAGCAGGCACATTTCCTGCTCCCAGTGAGCTTACCGTGTAGAGGCCCAGGGTGGGCTGAGGCAGAGCCCCCTGCCCCAGCCCCGCCAGGAACCTTCACCAGGGACCCCAGCGGCAGGGAGCCCAGGAAGGCCAGGGACCGCGTCCAATCTCATCAGTTTGTAGCTAGCGCTTGGCACAGCGTTTTGCACAGCGCTTGACACATCGGAAGCCCTTAGCAAATACCACAGTGACTATTTTGTTTTTTCTAGAGCGAAGAGTGGGCAGAGCAATCGATTGAGAAGACACTCCAAGGGTCAAGGCAGAGCAGGTGGCCCCGCAGGGCGGAGCCAGGGGGAAGGCCCGATTTGCGCCGGAGTTAGGATTAACATTATCAGGAATGCCAACTGGAGGCATCGGCTCTGACCAAGGGGGTGGGTGTGCTCTAGCGACTGGGTGGGCGGGAGCCGGGAGCTGGCGATAAGTAGCCGGCGAGTTTGCCTGGCCTCAGGCTGCGCCCTCGCCTTCGAGGAGAATCCGCCCCATTCCCCTCTGCTCCCTGGAGCCACGTACGCTCCTCCGTCACACATCCCTCGCTGCCCACCTTCCCTGCCAGGCCCCCCAGCCCTGGGGGAGATTCTCGGGGCCGGGGGTGGGGGGGACGTTGAGGTTGAGTAACCATCAAGGGGCCCCGGGTGGGTGGGGAGGTGGGCAGGGGTGAGCTGACACTGCACAGGGGCATGGAGAAGGGAATGAGGGAGTTGAGCAGGAGTTCAGGTCCGCCATACTCTAGAGCTGCCGTGCTGGGTGAGGGAAGGAGAAGGCGGATTCTGCTCCAACCCAGCCTGTGGCCCTGCCCCGCCCCGCTCTGACCAACCCCACGGGGCCCTGAGGTGTGCAAGGGGATGAGCGGGAAAGGGGAAGTAGTGCAGATTCTGAAAGTCAGAGTGAGCCTGTGTGTGCCGATGTGGGAGGATACGTCTGCTCATCCTCCCACATGGCAGAGTGGATAGAGCGCGGGCCTGGGAGTCAGAAGGTCGTGGGTTCTCATCCCGGCTCTGCCACTTCTCTGCTATGTGACCTTGGACAAGTCACTTCACTTCTCTTTGCCTCAGTTACCTCATCTGTAAAATAGGGATTGAGACCTTGAGGCCCCATGAAGCCCAGAGACTGTGTCCAACCCGATTTGCTTGTATCCACTCCAGAGCTTAGTACAGTGCCTGACATAGAGTAAGTGCTTAGCAAGCAATTATTATTATTATTATTATTACAGTGCCTGGCATGTAGTAAGCGCTTAACAAATACCATAGTTACCATGATTATAATTTTGATTATGTAGGGGGCTAAATGTGAGCCTGCCAGCATGTGAGGAGTGAGCCAGGCTAGAGGGTGTGGAAAGCTAGGAAAAGCATCCTGGCCTAGTGGGTAGAAAAAGGGCCTGGGAGTTAGAAGGACTTGGGTTCTAATCCTGAATCCACGACTTGTCTGCTGTAAGACCTCAGGCAAGTCACTTCACTTCTCTGTGCCTCAGTTACTTCATCGGTAAAATGGGGGTTAAGACTCAGAGCCCCGTGTCGGACATGGACTGCCTCCAACCTGATTAGCTTGTATCTACCCCAGAGCTTAGTACAGGGTCTGGCACACAGGAAGCGGAAGCACTTAAAAAATACCATAATCATCATCATCATTATTATTACTGCATAGTAAACGCTTAAGAAATACCATCACAAAAACCCTAAAAAATTAAAGAATTGTCAACGTGGAAGGCCTCGGCACCCTCTGTGCAGTCAGTCGCTGTCTTTATCAGATGCACATACTGGGTGCAGAGCACTGTACTATGTGTTTGGGAGAGGACTTCGGAAGTGAAACATGTGGACCTTGTCCTTCAAGAGTTGACAATCTAGGGGCCGGGGCAGAGAGGAGGGGTGTGGATGGACAAGCAGACACCAACCGCCGAGCCAGTCAGAACAAGAGAAAGAGCACAGCTACAAAGGATAAAAGTAAGTCTAGGCAATGAACTAATACAGAGAAATACACATCAATGCTAAGACTGTGGGTGTGCTAGTTTCCCAGCATGCAAAGCTGTGAGGGTGCAAGAAGGCGGCACCTGGAACCCAGCTCTGCCCCAGTCCCCCCTCTGCCTGCCACTTGGAACGAACGAGTAAATTAACGAATGAATTTGCCATCGCCCATGAAGACTGCCTCTTGGGTCCTGGGCTGGCGAGTCCGGGGGGGCCGGGGAGCCGGGCGGGCTCGGCTGGGGGCCGGGGGCGAGGGGGGGGGGACCCAGCGACGCGCAGCGAGGGTGTGTCCTCTCGGTTTCCCGTGCACACTCAGGAAGTCAGACAGACAGACAGACGGCGGGCGGATGGGGGCCTACTGGGGGAGCGAGGCCCGGTAGACCGGTCGGGGGTCGGGGGGCCCGGCCATCATGCACACACAGAGGCAGCTGACCGTGGCCGCCGTGCGGACAGAAGTCAAACGTCACGAGGTCACCAAGTTGCACCTGAGCCAGCTCAGCCATCTGGTCCAAAAGGTGTCCAGCCCAGATCTCCAGGACAAACTCCAGGCCTCGCTGGACTGCGTCCGAGGTGAGCGTGCGATCGGGGTCCGGCTCCGGATCCTGGGGGCCCAGGCCGGTTTGGGCTCACCCTTGTAATAATAATAAGAAGAAGAAGAACGACTGTGGTATCTGTTGAGCGCTTACTCTGTGCCAGGCACTGTACTATGCACTGGGGAGGCTACCAGTGATTCGGTTTGGTCACAGTCCCTGTCTCACATGGGGCTCACGGTCTTTATCCCCATTTTATAGATGAGGGAACTGAGGCCCAGAGAAGTGAAGTGGCTTGCCCAGGGTCACACAACAGACGAGTGGTGGAGGGGGTCTGGGATTAGAAGCCGGGTCCTCATGACTCCCAGGCCCGAGCTCTAACCAGGAGGCCGCGCTGCTTCCCTGAGGCCCTTCCTCAACCAATCTGCAGTCAGAACCTGAGGCAGGTCGGAGGAAGGCAGTGGGGGTCCGGGGAGGGACTGGGAGGGAGGGCGGCCCGCCTCACCTGCCCCGTCCCCTCAGGGCCCCTACATCAGAAACCAGGAAGCGGCAGCCTGTCTGCCCCAGGTGAAAGCCGGTGCGAGCATCTGAGGGGTGGGCTGGAGTGGGAGTGACCGCTCCCAGGCCTGCCCTGGGGCACGTGACCTTGGAGAGTCCTCTGACAGACACACACACACACACACACACACACACTCTGATAAAGTCACAGACCCTGGGATCCATACGTCATGGAATAAGAGATACAGACCCTACATTCTCATAGACAATCAGACTCCTAGTGTGATTAAGACACACACCACAGCCACATGGCGAAAGACAGTGACCCACACAGGTGCACATCATGACCCCCCCAGATACCCATGGGACACAAAGACCCTAGTAATGACACACACGAATGCACCCCCCCCCCCAACGTCGCTCTATGCCCCCGGTTTCCGCTACCCCCGCGAGCGCCGTGAAGCAGCGGTGACAACACCGGGCGGAAGTGTTGCCATGGCAACTCTGCCCGCTGCATCCTCTTGCTTTCCCCTCTCTGCGGCCTGGCCTGGGGAGGGGCTTGGGGCTCAGGAGGACCCATAGTACCCCTCCTCGATTCAGCAGCCCCCCCCAGGCCCTGTCGCCATCAAAGCGGGGTACACGTTGGGGACAATCAGGGGGTCCTCCCCGCCCCCACGGACTTCTCCCCTGTTCGTCTGGCCGGGGAACCAGACTCCCCCATCCCCATTCTCCAGGGACGCCTGGTGCGGGTAGAGAGGTGGCACCGCTGCCCGAGATCTGGGCCCACTCGAGGGGGCGCTCAGCCGGGTGGGGGGGCAAACCCTATCCCGCCCTGTGGACCCGGGCAGGCCCCTCCCCGCGGACAGTCGCCCCGGGGAGCCTCCCACGGGCCTCCTGTCATCCCCCCTCCCCTTGCTACCCGGGTCCGTTGCCAGGGGCGACAGCTGGCACCGCCCACGTGGCAGCTGGGGGGGCGCTACCATGGTAACGAGCTGGCACGGTGGGGAGAAGGAGGAGGGACTGGGGCACAGACCGGAGGTGGAGGGGTGGGGGCAAGGAGTCGGAGGTTGGGGGGGGCGGGGGTTCCAGAAGGAGGCAGCGTGGGCTGCGTTGCTATGGTAATGGACTTCCGGCCGGGGAAGAGGTGTGCGTGTTGGGGGGGGTGGGGGGTCTTCTCCGAGACCGTGCCCAGCCGGGGAAGAGGCGCTGACCTCTGACCTCCAATTTCCCAGGAGCTGTCCTGCTCCCTCTCCCTTCCTGAACCGGACCCGTTGTACAGAGAGGGGAAACTGAGACCTAGAGCCGGAGTTAGGGTAGCCAAGGCCACGCAACTCAGAGGACAGAGCCCACACTTCCCGTACCCCGGATAGTCCGCGCCGGGCCCACCCCCTGCGCCGCTCCCGCTTCTGCTTGCGGAGACGACCCCCAGCCCGCGTCGTCCCTCGCCTTTCACAGCCCGGGCGGGGCGGGAGGCGGGACGTCCTTTCAGGTGGAGGGGCCCGGGCTCTTGGGGCTGGAGGAATCGGCCCTTCTCCAGGTTAAGAAAGCAACCCGGGGCGGGACGGGGCGGGGCGGGGCGGGGGCAGAGTTAACGGGGGCTCCCGGCGCCACAAACCCGCCGTCCCCATCAGGCTACAGAGGTCACGGGGCACCCATCGATCTGAGGGGCTGAGACCCTTCCTCTCGCTTTCCCCTCTCCCCCCACCGGCCTCCCCCACCCCGTCCCTCGTCCCCCATCCCCACTGGGTCCCCGCACGCGCGGAGCCGCGGTTGCCATGGCGACAAGATGCAGAAAGAGTTTTGGGTAAATCCGGAGATGCGCCCCCGCCCCGGGGACCTTGACTCACTCTCCTCCCGCTGGCAGACCCCCGAAATTCGGAAGGGATTTCCACCTCTTCCCTTCTTCCCTTGGGGGGGGAGGTGTGAGGAGGGGGGAGGGGGGACGCCCAGGGAAGGGCATAAGGAGAGGCGGGTGAAAAAAGTCGAATAAAGTCTAGCTGGAGGGTCCACACGTGGTCAGTGTCAGGCGAGGGACAGGAAAGGGAGGCAGCTGGGCCGGGGGCAGTCGACTGTCCCTGGGGGAGCCACCTCGAGCTCCCCGGCCTTCTCCCCCCCGGTTCCAACGCGATGGGTGCTGGGGTGGGGAGGAAGGGGAAGGGGGGCTCGTACGACTGAGGAAAGAACCTGACCTCCCCCGGCGACCTACCTTCGCCCTGCCTAGGCCCCGCCCCTCTGCAGCCCCTTCCCCAGGTTAGGGGAAGGCGGAAGGCAAGGAAGGGAAAGAGGAGAGAGCGACTTCCAATCCGGGGTGATCCAGTCCGGGATGTGAGAGGGGGGGAATCCAGTGCGGGTTTTAGCAGCGGCCGGGGCCCGGGGGCGGGGGGCGGGGGGCGGGGAGGAGGGCGGGGGGAGAGACGGGAGGCGGCCGGGCGGTGGGGGGGGGGGGGCGGCCGGGGGGAGGGCCGCCTCCTGCTCAATGTGCAGGGAATCGCCCGGACACAGCGCGCATCAGGACCGAACCGAGTCCCCGCGAGCCCCGGCCAGCCCCGCGGACCTTCCTCCGGGCCCCCCGGGCCCCGCTCCTCCCGCCTCGCACCTCCCGCATCTTCGCCCCTGAATCCGCCCTCCCCGCCCCCTTCCTCTACCCCACCCCCGCATCCCTCCTTCGTCCCCGCACCCCTTCCCCAGCCCTTCTCTCTGCACCCTTCCCCGTGCCCGCCCCCTCCCCGGCCCCCCTTCCTCGCCCCCTCTCCCGCGCCCCTTCCCCAAGCCCGCACCCTCCCCCAGCCCGTCCCCCGCATCCCCTCCCCGCATCCCCGTCTCCGCATCCTCCCCAGACCACCCCTCGCACCCCCTCCCCGTCCCCGCATCCTTCCCCAGACCACCCTCGCGCCCCCTCCCCATCCCCGCATCCTCCCCCAGCCAGCCCCCCCCCGCCCTCCCTCCCCGCATCTCCCCTTAGCCCGCCCCCCGCATTCTCTCTCCCCTTATTCCCTCCCCCCAGCCCGCCCCCGTACCCCTTCCCCATTTCCCTCCTTCCCGCCTCCACCCCCCTCCCTCGTTCCCTACCCTCCTCCTCCTCCTCCTCCTTCTCCTTCTCCTCCTCCTCCTCCTCCTCCTCCACCACCTCCTCCTCCTTCGGCCCCCGCAGGCCTTGTCCCCTCCGCCTCCTCCCCCGCACCCTTTCCTCCCCGGAGAGCTCCTACAGGTCCGGGGGCTCCGGGGGCTCCGGGGGCGCGGCTGAGGGTGGCGATGGGCCCACAGCACCCCGTGTGATGGGCGGAGGGCGCGCGCGGAGGCGGCGGAGGGAGCGCAGCCGGGGCGGGGGTCCGGGGGGCCGGGGGGCCGGGGGGCCCGGGGGTCCGGGGGTCCGGGAGTCCCGGGATCCGGGGGTCCGGGGCGGAGGGCGGCCCCATGGCCGGGCCCCCTTGAGCGCAGCCGGGGCAGCGCGTCCCCCTCCGCGCGCCCGGGGGGGCTCTCGGGTCCCGATGAAGCCGGGGAGCGGGCGCCCTGCAGCGCCGGACCACACCTACTTCATCTCGCTAACCCTGGTCAAACTCGAGTCCGTGCCGCCGCCGCCGCCGTCCCCGGCCAGCCCGGACAGCCCGGACAGCCCGCCGGGGTCCGCAGGGGGCCACGCCGGGCGGGGAAGGCCGGGGAGGCCAAGGCCGGGGCCAAGGCCGGGGCGGGCGGGGGCGCCGGGCCGCAGACGAGACCGTCAAGAAGCGCCTGTTCCATCGGCAAGATGCGCTGTGGATCAGCACCAGCGGGGCCGGGGCCGGGGCCGGGGCCGAGGCCGGGGCCGGGGCCGGGCCGGGGCCGGGGCCGGGGCCGAGCCCCCTCCCCTGACCCCCGGCCCCACCCCCGGCCCCGCCGGTCCCGCCGGTCCCGCCAGCCCTCCGGCCCCGCCGGCCCCGCCAGCCCGCTCTGCGCCCGCCGCCCCCGGCCCGGCCCGGCGCCTCTCCCTGTGGGCAGCGCCGCCCGGGCCCCCGCTGGCCGGCGGGCTGACCCCGGATCCCCGGGGCCGGGACGGCCGCCGCCGCCGCGCCGCCGCCGCCGCCGCCCCCGGCCCGCCCCGGCGCCCCTTGCTGAGTAGCCCCAGCTGGGGAGGACCGGGGACCGGGGGCGGCGGGGTCCCGGGCTCTTCGTCCCCGCACCCGGGCACCGGCAGCCGCCGCCTCAAGGTGGCTCCGCCGCCCCCCGCCCCGAAGCCTTGCAGGACGGTGACCACCAGCGGAACAGGGCGGGGGGCCAAAGGGGGGCCGCCAGCCGCTTGTCGTGGCCCGACAGCGAGGCCAAAGCCAGGGCCCGGGACCCGAAGAGCTCGGCGGGGGCCGCGGGGCCCGGACCGGCAGGGCCGGCCGGACCGGCCGGAGGGAGCGGACCCGGGCCCAGGGTCAAGCTGTCGCCCCGCAAAGGCAAGAGCAAAACGCTGGACAATAGTGACCTGCACCCGGGCCGCCGCTGCATCCCCCGCCGCCGCCGCCGCCGCCAACCGCCGCCGCCGCCGCCGCCGCCCCTCCTCCACGCCGCCCGCCGGGCCCGCGCCGCCTACACTCTGGAGCCTTCGGGCCGGGGCTGAAGCGGGGCCGCGAGGGGGGACGGGCCTCCACGCGCGACCGCAAAATGCTCAAGTTCATCAGTGGCATCTTCGCCAAGAGCACCGGAGCGCCCCCCGGCCCCGGCCCCGGCCCCGGCTCCGGCCCCGGCTCCGGCCCCAGCCCCGGCCCCGGCCCCGGCCCCGGGCCTCCTGAGCTGCGCGTCTCCCCCAGTGAGTTACTGGGGAGCGTCTCCCCCAGTGAGTTATTGGGTCCACGCCGCGGGGGTGGGGAGGGGTCGCCGTACCTTGGGTCCTGCCGGGGGGGGGTGGGCAGTGCGCCGGACCCTTGGGGCCACGCCGGGAGGGACGGGAGCGCGCAGCCGGACCCTTGTGTCTAGGTCTGAGGGGTAGAGGACTCAGGACTCTTGGGTCCAAGTCTGTGGGAGAGGGGCGGCCTGACCTTTGCACCCACAACCGGGGAGGGCGGGGAGGCGGGGGCGCCGGGGCGCCGAACGCTGGAATCCCCGTCAGGGACGGGAAGGGGCGGCCGGACGCTTGGGTCCAACTTCGCGGGGGGAGGGGGGAGAGCACCCGGCCCAAGGCAAGGAGTCCTTACCTCGGGGAGCAGTTCCTTCCCCGCCGTTCGTGCCTCAGTTTCCTTGGCGACCCGGGAGTGACCTTTGAGGCCGGCCGGTCCTGTTGGGGGAGTGAGCGAGGTTGCGTATAGCTTTGAAGAGGACGGGGGATCGGGGGGGCGCCTATCCCGGTTCTCTTCGAGTCGGGGAACCTGGGCGGCCCGGAGCTGGACCGGGGCGGGGGGCGGGGGGCGGGGTGGCCGTGACGGACTGGATGCCACTTGGGCTTCCGATCTCCCGGGGAGCGAGGAGCTCTGGGATTCACAAAGGAGGCTAACGGCTGGGGGGCGGAGGGGGGCATTTCTCACATCTGGCGCTGTTGCTAAGCAACTGGGCAATGTAAGCGCCAGCTGCAGAGGAACAGGTGTGGGGGTGTGTGTGTGTGTGTGTGTGTGTGGCGGGGGGGATTCATTAGTGGGCGACAGGACGGGGGCCGATTAGGGGGTTCGAGGTCTCATCTGTCCCCTTTCCCCACCCAGAGGCCGTGCTCAACAGTCCGGAATGGACCCTGAGCCGCTCCGTCCAGGACCTGCGGTTGGTGTGTTTCCCCCACCCCTTTCCCCGGCTCTGCCCGCCCCCTCTCCCCTACCACCCCCGCCCCCGCCCCCATTCCTCTGTGTCCTGCCGCCCAACTGCGAGGGTCGCCACCGCCTCCCCCAGCCGCGGAAGCTTTCTCTCTTCCCATCCTTCCTTCCCTCCTCTCAGTGGAGATTGGGCAGTGGGTCCCCCTCAGATCCCCTGCTGGGGCATAAACTCCCCCCCCCAACTCACGACCCTTCTGCTGGGGTATCGGACCCTCTCCCCTCCAACCACTGCTAGTACATGGGCCCATCCCCTCCCACGGGACCCCTGTCGGGCCCCCCGCCCTCCTCGCAGTGCCTGTCACTGCCCTCATGCCGCCCAACCGCATTTCTGATTCGCATCGGGCCACGTGTTCGCCCTGGCTCCCCGATTCCCAGGATCTTTGTGCCCGGAGGAAGGGTGTTTTCCTCCCCCCAACAACTCCTGAGCCCCCACTGACCTTTGTCCCCGGCCTCGCTGACCGTCCCATGTCCCATCCCGCCGTCCCCGTCGTTCCTCCCCGCCCCCCCCCCCCACCTTGCTGACCGCTCCCCCTGCCTAGGGAGTGTTGGGAGATGCCCGAAGTGGAAAGTCAGCTCTCGTCCACCGCTTCCTGACCGGCTCCTACCAGGCACTGGAGAAGACAGAAAGTGAGTCCTGACGAGAACTAGGGGTCAGGGGTCAGGGGTCAGGGGCTGGGGTGGAGCAGGGTCCGAACCCTGCTCCGGCCACTAACGCCGCTCCCCGGCCAGGCGAACAGCACAAGAAGGAGATGCTGGTGGAAGGCCAGAGTTACCTACTGCTGATCCGGGAGGAGGGGTCCGCGCCAGACGCCAAGGTGAAGGGGAAGGGGGCGGGGGGCAAGGGCCAGGGAGCAGGCCTGCGGGGGGAAGCGGGGACACTGCCCGGCAGGGCAGTGAGGGTTAGGGTCTCTCCCGGCCTGACCCTCCAGCCCTCCCCCAGTTCTCAGGCTGGGCCGACGCCGTGATCTTCGTCTTCAGCCTGGAAGATGAAAGGAGCTTCCAGGCCGTGGGGCAGCTGCACCGGCAGCTGACCGCCCTGCGGGGGGAGAACCGAGGGGGGCCCGGCCTGGCTCTGGCCCTGGTGGGGACGCAAGGTGAGGGGGGCGGGGGCCCCGGGGAGTGGAGGGGCGGGGGGGGGGGGGGGGGAGAAAGGGCTTCCGCTGGCCGGCCTCGCTGCTGCCCTTCTGCCTCTTCCCGGAGGTTCCACCCCTGCCACCGAGGAGAGGCGGGTGGGAGGAGTTGCGGGGAGCCGGCAAGGGGAGGAGGAGGGGGGATAAGGGCGAGGGGGACGGATGGTTAGGGAGGAGGCGAAGGCAACGGCTAGGAGGAGAGAGTAGAGAAGGGGGAGGGGGCGAGGGAGGGGAAGGGAACGAGGGCAGAGTGGGGGGCGGGGGGGGAACGGGGACGAGGGCGAGGGGGCGAGGGCCAGGGAGGAAGAAGGCAAGGACGACAGTGGAGCGCATGGAGGGAAGGGGGGGGGGGGTGGGGTCTGCTGCCTTAGTTTTCCCTCGGCCCCCAGACAGGATCAGCGCCTCGTCCCCTCGGGTGGTGGCGGACGCCCGGGCCCGCGCCCTCTGCGGCGACATGAAACGCTGTAGCTACTACGAGACCTGCGCCACCTACGGGCTGAACGTGGAAAGGGTCTTCCAGGAAGGTAACCGGGCCGGGGCAGGGGGCAGGGGCAGGAGGCAGGGGGCAGGAAGCCGGGGCAGGGGGCAGGGGGCAGGAGGCCGGGGCAGGAAGCCGGGGCAGGGGGCAGGGGCAGGAGGCCGGGGCAGGGGCAGGGGCCTGGGGCAGGGGATCGGGTGCAGGGGCCTGGGACCGGGGGCAGGGGCCCGGGGGCCGGGGGGCCTGAGGCAAGGGGTCGGGGCAGGGCCTGGTACCGGGGGCAGGGCCCGGGGGCCTGGGGCCTGAGGCAAGGGGTCGGGGCAGGGGGCCTGGTACCGGGGGCAGGGGCCCGGGGCCTGGGGGCCTGAGGCAAGGGGTCGGGGCAGGGGCAGGGGGCAGGAGGCCAGGGCAGGGGCAGGGGCCTGGGGCAGGGGATCGGGTGCAGGGGGCCTGGGACCGGGGGCAGGGGCCCGGGGGCCTGGTACCGGGGGCAGGAGGCCAGGGCAGGGGGCAGGGGGCCTGGGCAGGGATCGGGGCAGGGGCCTGGGACCGGGGGCAGGGGCCCGGGGGCTGGGGGCCTGAGGCAAGGGGTCAGGGCAGGGGGCCGGACAGGGGGCCGTGGCGGAAGGGCAAGGGAGGTCTGGCGATCAGCGGCCGGCCCATGACGGCCGACGGGCAGACCCGATCCCCTTTCTCAGGGAGCCTCCGTTCTAGACTCTCAGAGAGCCCGGTCCGGACCGACGGACCCAGCCAGGACAGGACGGGATTGGCGCACGGGGCGGAGGGGATGAGGGTGTGGGGGAGGGGAGTGGATTTGGAGCTATGGAGCGGAGGGAGCGGGGTCAATCTGGTAGGACTTCCCGAAGGAGGCTCTATTGGGCTCCAGGAGATCTGGAAAAGGGCCGCGGGGGTGAGGAGGGGGCGCCAGGTCGCTCTCACGGGCGGGTGGCACCTCTTGCTCCCTCATGCCCTCTCTCCCCTCCGCCCACCCCCTACCCCAGTGGCGCAGAAAGTCGTGACTCTGCGGAAGCAGCAGCAGCTCCTGGCAGCCTGCAAGTCTCTGCCGAGCTCCCCGAGCCACACGGCCCCCGTGTCCCCGCTCGGGCGGCCAGGTGAGGGGCGGGCCCCGGGAGGGGCGGGTGGGGGTCCGAGAGGCCATGGAGGCCTCCAAACTAAAGGGAGGGCCATGGTAAGTAGAGGGTTTGTGTGTGTGTGTGTGTGTGTCTTGGGGCGGGGGGGTGCAGGGTGAAGGTGGCAGTCGAGGCCTCAGGAGCTCGCTACAGCGCTCTACCCTCAGCAGGCGCCCACTACAGCGCTCTGCCCTCAGCAGGCGCCCGCTACAGCGCTCTGCCCTGGAGCCGGCGCCCCGTCTTTCATCTGGGGGGACGAACGGGCCGAGGGGAGGGGTGGAGGGGAGAGGGAGGAAAGCGGGACGAAGGCCCAGGTCAGGGGCGGGGGACGGACCGCTGACCCCCGTGCCGTCCCTCTCCCCAGGCCAGCGACGGCGGCCACACGAGCGATTACTCCTCCTCCCTCCCGTCCTCTCCCAACGTGGGCCACCGAGAGCTTCGGGCCGAGGCGGCGGCGGTGGCGGCGGCGGCGGCGGCGGCGGCCGGGCTGAGCACCCCGGGGTCCCTGCACCGAGCCGCCAAGAGACGCACAAGCCTCTTCACGGTAACGGTACCGGTACCGGTCCTCGGCACTCGGTGCCAACCCCGGCCGACCCTCCCCTCCTCTCCTCTCCCCTCCCTCACTTGCCCGCCTCCCCTCTCCTCTCCCTCCCTCCCTCCCTCTCCCCTCCTCTCCCCTCCTCTCCCTTCCCCTCCTCTCCCCTCCCTCGCCCACGGAGCCCAGACCGCCCCCGCCTCCCACAGAACCGCCGGGGCAGTGACTCGGAGAAACGAAGCCTGGACAGTCGCGGAGAGACCGCGGGCGGCGGGCGGGCCATCCCCATCAAACAGGTGCGGCGGGGCCGGGGGTCGCGGGGGTCGCGGGGGCCGCGGGGGCCGCGGGGGCCGCGGGGGTCGCGGGGCGAGGGCGGGCGGGGGGGCGGGCTTTCCCGCCGGCGGCTCCGGACCCCAGTGTCGGGCCTCCCGCCCCGCAGAGCTTCCTGCTGAAGCGGAGCGGGAACTCGCTGAACAAGGAGTGGAAGAAGAAATACGTGACGCTGTCCAGCAACGGCTACCTGCTCTATCATCCCAGCGTCCACGTGAGCGCCCGCCCCTCTGAACGTCCGTCCGTCCGTCCGTCCGTCCGTCCGTCCCCTCTTGCGGCTCCCCGGCCCTGGCCCCGCTCCCCGCTCCCCGGCCCGTGAGGACCCGCCCTTCCCCTCGCCCCGCTCCCTCCTGGAGGCTCCCAGGGTCCGCCGGCAGCGTCCCCACCCCTCGCCCCGCCCCCTCCTCTCCCGCCTGGGCCTCCCCCTCTCCCGCTTCGTCCATCCCCCTCCCCTCGCCCCGCCCGCACCCCAGTGATGGGCCTCCGCCTCGGACCACCACCTCCGACGATCCTCACTGACCCCCAGGACTACATCCATGGCGTCCACGGCAAGGAGATGGACCTGCTCCGGACAACGGTCAAGGTCCCCGGCAAGCGGCCACCGAGGGCCATCTCGGCCTTTGGGCCCTCGGCCAGCATCAACGGGCTCGTCAAGGATGTGGGGTCCGGCCCGGCGGCCGAAGGGAGCGGTGAGAGGGAGGGGGCGGGGAGGAGGGCAGGGAGGGCGGTGGGGGAGGGAAAAGGGGAAGGGGGCGGAGAGGGGGAGGACCTTTCTCATTCCAGGTCTTCCCGCAGCTGAACCGCCCACGCCCACGCCCACGCCCACGCCCACGCCCAGCCCCAGCACCCTGCAGCCGCCCCCGGATCCAGCCTCCAAGCATTTCCTGAAGCCAGATCGCAACCTGGCACGAGCCCTGAGCACCGGTTAGTGCACCTGCCGGGAATCGGTCACTCAATCGATCAGTAGCATGTATTGATCATAGCCGTACCGAGCCCTGGGGAGAGTCCAACAGAGGTAGGAGAGGTGCTCCCTGCCCTCGAGGAGTTAACAATCTAGGGTGGGGCGGAGGTGTGTGTGTGGTGGGGCGGCAAGGGGAGTCGCCGTGGAGAGAGAGAACTCTTACAATAAGTTATAGGTAGGGGAAGCACCCAAGTGTAAAGCTATATCTTTATTGAGGGCGGGGGTGGGGTTCGAAGACGAGTGCTGACAGGGTGAGGGAAGAAGTGGTGGTAGAGGGGGCGACAGGGTGGCCAGTCGAGATGGATCAGGGTAGGTCTCCAGAAGGAGATGTAATTCCAACAGGCTTTTTCAAGAGGGGGAGAACACCGGTGTGCCAGATATGAAAGGGGAGGGTTTTCCAGGGGTGGGGAAGGATGCGAGCAAGAGGTCAACTGCCAGAAATGAGGAGGAGTCTCAGTGAGTGAGTACGTTGGCATGAGAGGGGTGAAAGATGGGAGCGGGGGAGGAGTGGGGGGACGAGGGAGCTGTTGGGGATCCTTGGGCAAGTCACTTCACTTCTCTGGGCCTCGATTTCCTCATCTATAAAGTGGGGATTAAATACCATAGACCATGAGCCCCTTGTGGGCCAACCCCTGTGCCCAACCTGTGCCTAAACTGGCATCTACCCCAGCACACAGTACAGTATCGGGCACAGAGAGAGCCCTCAACAAATACCACAATAATAACAATTCTTCTTCCTCATCCTTCTTCCTCTTCCCATTTGAGTTTTTTTGAAAAGTAAAAAAAAAAACTTTCCAAAAAAAAATGACCTAGGCAGCAGAGTGAAGTATGGACTGGAGAAGGGAGAGGGGCTTTGGTTTTGATTTTTGGTATGGTTACGTGCTTACTATGTGCCAGGCACTGTTCGAAGTGCTGGGGCAGATACAAGATAACTAGGTTAGACCCAGTCCCTGTCCCACATAGAGCTCACGGTCTTAATTCCCATTTTAAGATGAGGTAACTGAGGCCCAGAGAAGTGAAGCAGCTTGCCTGTGGTCACACATCAGACAAGTAACGAAGCTGGGATTAGAACCCAGGTTCTCTGACTCCCCGGGCCTTGCTCTTTCCTCTAGGCCACACAGCTTCTCAAGGTTGAAGGCCAGGGGTCAGCGAGGAGCTTGATTCGATAGTGGAGTAGGGAGAGGACAAGGACTTGATTCACAGGGCGGATGGTGGTGCAATCGACAATGATGGGAAAGTTTGGAGGAGGAGAGGACTTGGGAGGAAAGATGAAAAATTCCTTTTGGGACATGCTGAGCATGAAGTGCCGAAGGGCTATCCATACAGGAGACGTCCTGGAGGCAAGGGACAGTGCCAGATTGCAAAGGAGGGCCGAGGCTGGGGCTGAAGAGGTAGATTTGGGGGTCACGCACAGAGCCGTCGGAGTCGAAGCTGTGAGCGTTTATGAGGGCCGGAGTGAGTGTCGATTGAGAATAGAAAGGGACTCAGAACTGAGCCTTGAGGGGCCCTTCCACACTGAGCAGGTAAGGGGCAGGGGCAGAGTCAGAGACCGAGGCAGAGAGGTCAGAGAGGTAGAAGGAGACCAGGAGAGAAGTGACAGAAAAACCACCGTTAAGCAGGGATTCCAGAAGGCGGTGGTCCACAATGTCAAAGGCAGCCAAGAGGACGAAGAGGATTAAGATGGAATGGAGGCTGCTAGATCTGGTCACATGGGTGACCTTGGAGAGAGCAGGTTCAGTGAAGGAGAGAGGAGGGGAAAAAATTCTGATCAGAGAGGGTCGAGCAGGGAGTTGGAGGAGAGGAAGTGGAGGCAGCTGACATAAACGATCCGTTCAAGGGGTTCGGACAGGAATGGTAGGACGGAGAAAGGGAGTGGGCTGGGGGACGATGATGATGCAGTGGGGCAAAAGAGGGGTTTTTAAATTTTTTTTTAGGGTAGAGGAGACGGGGACAGGTTTGAAAGTAGATGGACAGGGACCATCAGAGAGAGAGCCGTAACAGATGGCCGTCGGGTAGGGAAGAAGGATGGACTCGAGTGTTTTAATAAGATGCAAAGGGATGGGGTTCGAGGTACAGGTGGAGAGGGCAGATTTCGAAAGGGGACAGCAGCTCTCCTCTTGAGAGGTGGCAGGAAGGATATAAGAATGGATGAAGGGAGTAAGAGGGAACTGGGGAAGTGAGGGGGAGATTTGAGGGAGTTCACTCCCGATAGTTAAAATTTTGTCCATAAAGCGGATGGCAAGGTGGTCAGGGGCAAGAGATGGGCAGGTGGGGCTTTGGGGACGATAAGAAGAGGATTAAAATTCAGGTGTGGGCAGTCGGTTGGTGCGGGCCATGGGCACGGGGGTCATCGAGGAAGGAGCGGTAGTGTTGCTGGGCAGAGGAAAGGGCAGAGTGAGAGCCGGGGAGGATGAGGAGGATCGGGTCGGGCTGGTGGAAGGATTTTCCTCCTCCTGCAGAGCAGCGCTCCGTGGGAAGAGAGCCTGAGTGGAGGAAGCGAGAGAGCCTGAGTGGAGGAAGCGAGCGTGGGGGCCGTCCAGGCCTGCGGGTTAGGATTGGCGGGGACGGGGCGTTGACCATTCAGGCCCGCGGGTTGGGGCTGGGGGCTGGGGGCGGGGGGGGGGGGGTGACACGCCAGATCGAAGGAGAGACAGACGTCGAGTCAAGGTCAGCGCGGAGGGTAGCGTGGAGGCCGTGGGTGTGCGCATCGAGAGGCTGGGGTGACCGCCGTAATGGGCCTGGTGGCCGGGCATAAGTGTGTGTGGAGGAGGGGTCAAGAGATAGGGGGCATCTGGGGGGGGGAAGGGCCAGTGACTAGCGAAGGTGAGAGGCAGAGTGTGCCCTAGTGGGTGAGCGGGCGAGGTGGGGCGGAGCAGGAGGCCGGAGGAGCAGAGGAGAGAGAGGAAGGGGGCAGATGAGAGTCATCAGGAACGTCCACGTGGACATCACCGTCCCCGAGGATCCGTGCGGGCCGGACAAGGAGGGCGGGGGAGGCGACAAAATCAATCCCTGAAAAAAGTGGAGGAGGAGGCCGGGGGTGGGCGGATGATGACCGGCACTGCTCATTGAAGGGGGTGGGAGAGGGGGCCCCCGCGGGCTTTGAGGGAGGAGATGGAGAGGGTGGGAAGATGTTAAAGCGGACTTGGGGGCAAGGAGCGGGACGACTCCCCCGCGAGGAACGAGGCGGGGGGTGCGGAGGTAGGAGGAGGGGAATGCCAGGCTCGGGGACGGCGAGGAGCAAGGAGTGATCGGGTCAGGATCGGGGAGAGGATGAAGGGGAGCTTGCCCGAGGCGGGTTGGAGGGTTCCCCAGGTTGCATTTGACTGGGGTTGTGTGGTGGGGGAAAAGTAGGGGGGAAGTAAACGGACGGGGGGCGGCGGGGGAGCGGAGGGAAAGAAGGCTCGACGTGGAAAGATGAGAGGTGGGCGTGTGGGCCCAGAGTGACCGCGGCTTGTGACCCCCGGCTCAGAGCGACCCTGCCTTGTGGCACCTGACCTGGAGGGTCTGCAGTTTCCTCTCTGGCCAGCGGGTCAGTGGGGTGGGGGGCTCTGAAGGGAGGGGAGAGGAGGGAAGATGGTCGGGGACGGGGGGGGTGGGGCAGTCACGGAGAGTCACAGGGCGGGACAGGCAGGAGTCGCGAGAGTCAGGAGGAGCCTGAGCAGCCCTCGTGTCCCCAGACTGCACTCCGTCGGGGGGCCTCAGCCCGCCCAGCCGGGACCCCCCACCCTCGCCCCTGGGGAAGAAGCAGCGGAGGAAGAAGCTGACCACTCCGTCCCGGACCGAGGGGTCCTCCGGACAGGCGGCGGAAGGTGGGATCAAGGCCCCGCCCCGCCCATCCCGCAAGCTGTGCCCCCGTCTCCTCCCTCCCCACCCCCGGCAAGGCCCCGCTCCCTCCTGCCCCCCAGCCCCAACCTTCTGGGCTCGGCCCTCTCCTGGTCGGGCCCGTCTGACTCCTCGACCCCGACTCTGCCGCCCGCCCCGGCCGCGACCCTCCGCTCCTCCGGCCCGCCGCCTGCCACGCGGCCCCGCCCTTCTGCTCGCCCCCCGCCCCTTTTCTCCTCCTTCCTCCACCACGGCAGAATCCTCACTTTCTCGGCTCCTGCTCCGGGGCCACTGACTCTCCGGTTTTCTCTCCCCTCCCCTCCCCTCCCCTCCCCTCCCCCTTCCCGCCCTCCCCACCTTACCGCTCCGCCTCTCCCCTCGCCTTTCTCCCCTCGCCTCTCCGCCCCCTTCCGATCCCCGCGCACCCTGTCCGTCTGTCCGTCTCCGCCTGCCTCGGCCTCTCTCTGTCTCTGTCGCCTTCGCCGCGGGGAGCCAGCCAAGCGCAAAATGTGGAAACTAAAATCCTTTGGTAGTTTAAGAAATATTTATAAAGCAGGTAACCGGCGGGGCGGCGGGGGCGGGGGTGGGGTCCTCCGAAGGGTTGAGTGGGGATGCAGAAACCTCAGCCCCTTCCCCGACTGCTTCAGGGGAGGGTGGGAGGACCCCCGTCCCCGTCTCCGTGACCCGTGACCCCGACCTACCCCCAGAGGAGAATTTTGAGTTCCTGATCGTGTCGAGCACCGGACAGACGTGGCACTTCGAGGCGAGCAGCTTCGAGGAACGCGACGCCTGGGTTCAGGCCATCGAGAGCCAGATCCTGGCCAGCCTGCAGGGCTGCGAGAGCAGCAAGGTCAAGGTGACTGGGGGAAGGGGCGGGGGGGGGGCCGCGAGATGGGGCGGGGGTAAGAGTTTAACCGAGACCCTGATCATTCTAGCGGGGCAGGGGTAGAGCGAGGCGGGGTGCGGCCCGCCTCGAAAGCGGGAAGGGGCAGGAGCCGGGGACGAGGCCGGACTCTTGCGGAGCCCCGCTCTGACCTCCCCACTCGCCCCCGCCCCCCGGCCCTCGCCCTGCCGTCCCCCGCCCCCGTCCCCAGCTGCGCACCGACAGCCAGAGCGAAGCCGTGGCCATCCAGGCCATCCGGAACGCCAAGGGGAACTCGACCTGCGTGGACTGCGGGGCCGCCAGTGAGGGGGGCAGACGGGGGGAGCGGGGCCGGACGGCCTCGGCGGGGCCGGGACTGGCCGGGAGGGAGGGAGGGTAGGAAAGAGGGAGGGAGGGAGGGAGGGAGGGGCTACGAAGTGGGGGTGGGGGCCGGGAGGGCCGAGGGGGCCGCGGGCTCCGAGCAGGGCCGCAGGCCGACGCGCTCCGGGCGCCGTCGCCCCCGCAGACCCCACCTGGGCCAGCTTGAACCTGGGGGCGCTGATCTGCATCGAGTGCTCGGGCATCCACCGCAACCTCGGGACCCACCTGTCGCGCGTCCGTTCGCTGGACCTGGACGATTGGCCGAGGGAGCTGACCCTGGTGCTCACCGCCGTGGGCAACGACATGGCCAACCGCGTCTGGGAGAGCCACACGCAGGGCCGGACCAAGCCCACGCAGGACTCGTCCCGGTGCGGCGCGCGGGGGGCCGGCGGGACGGGGCGGGACGGGGCGGGACGGGGCGGGCCGGCCGGCCGGGGGAGCGGGGCCGGGGCGGGCCGGGGGTGGGGGGGGGGTCCTCACGGGCCGCCGCCCCCTCAGGCAGGAGCGCGAGTCGTGGATCCGCGCCAAGTACGAGCAGCTCCTGTTCCTGGCGCCGCTGAGCGGGCCGGCCGAGCCGCTGGGGCCCCGCCTGTGGGCCGCCGTGCAGGCGCAGGACGTGGCCTCCGTGCTGCTGCTGCTCGCCCACGCCCGACACGGGGCCCTGGAGGCCGCGGCCGACGGGGACCCGCAGCGCCGCTCCCCGCTGCACCTCGCCGCCGAGCTCGCCCACGTGGTCATCACGCAGCTGCTGGTCTGGGTAGGGGCGCGGGGCACGGCCGGGGGGCGCGCGGGGCACGGCCGGGGGGCACGGCGGGGGGCAAGGCGCGGAGCCGGGCCCGGAGGGAGGAGGCGCCCCGGTCCCGCCCGCTTGCCCCCGCTGCGGCCGGGGACGGGGTGGGGCTCGGCCGGTCCTTCCCGGCGCTGGGGCCCCAGCGCTGCCCCTCTGTCCGTCTGTCTGTCTGTCTGTCTGTCCGTCTGCCCGTCTCTACGGCCGTGTCTCCGGGTCTCCGTGTCCCCGGCGCAGAACGGCGCGGACGTGTCGGCGCGGGACGCCCGGGGCCGCACGGCGCTGTGGTACGCCAGGCACGCGGGGAGCCGCCTCTGCGCCGACATCCTGCTGCAGCACGGCTGCCCCGGGGAAGGGGGCAGCGCGGCCCCCTCGCCCGCCCCCAGCCCCCCGCGGGCCCCCCGCAAGAGCAGCACCGCCAGCCTGGGCCGCCCGGACGCCCCCGTTGCCCTGGTATAGCCGGCCGCCCGGGGCGGGCTGCAGGGAGGGCGGGGGGCTGGGACCCCCACTCACCGGGCACGGACTTCGGGGCCTTCCTCGGCGGGCTCACGCGGGGCACGGTCCCGCTCCCTCACACGGGGCACGGACCCACTCCCTCGCTCTGGGCACAGACCCCTCTCCGGTGCCCCCCCTCACCGGGCACACCCTTCCCCTCCCCTCCTCACAGACACTTGTCCCTCTCCCCCGTCCCCCCCTCCCCCCGGCCACCCCCCAACACCGCTCCCCGGGGTTCCCCTCCGCTCTTGCTTTGCATTTGGGGAGAGGGGGGTCTCTCCCCCACCGAGCCTTCCCAGAGGCCGAGGTCCGGGCTCACCCGAGGCAGATCACGACACGTACCCCCAAAGGGTGCGGGTGGGGGTGGGGGGTCAGCAGGGACCCTCCCTCGGTCCATCGGTCCACACCGACTGTCCGTTCTTGACCCCGGCGGGCCCAGGGCCTCTTGGAGGGATGTCGACCGTCCAGACCCTTTCTGTGAAAGGGATCGGGGCCCCCCACCCCCAGCTCTGGACACGTGAAGGAGCGGAGGGGGCCTAGGGTTGTGACGTAGGGGTGGAAGGGGGCTGGTCACTCATTCCCTAATCCCTTCACCCCCCCCACCCCCCCCCCCCCACCCCATCGGTGTCAGTGGTTTGGGCTAAAATTCAGATGACAGTGGGGGGGCGGGGGGGAGGGGAGGGGGAGGCCCGGCCTGGCCGTCCCTATACCCGTACGGGTGGGGATTTCAAGTGGAATAAAGTGACAATAATTTGGACCAGCTGTGTGGCTCTCTCCAGGCTGGGGGCAGCGCCGGCCAGGGCCGGGGGGCGGGAGGGGAGGCCCCGTCCGGTGGCACGGCTGGGATGGAATCCAGGCGAGCTGTTGGCCGGCCTCAGTAGGATGGACAGATACGGGGGTTGGATCCAGGGCACTTTATTCAGAAACACCACTGGAGCGACCTCAAACCCACCCCCACCCCAAGCCATGGGGCCACCTTCCACCGCCGGCAAGCGCTGAATAGGATGGACCCGGGCAGATGGGTGCAAATAAGGACCCACCCCTCCTTGAAGGGGAGTCTGGGGCAGCTCAGAGAACGTCCTCCCCAAACCCCAGTCATTGCTAGCATTGCCCTCCCTGCCCAGGCACTGCTCTGCTGCCAAGCCCTGGGGAAGGGGAAGGGAGAGGAAGAGATGGAACTCGGGGGGGGGGGGGGGGGGGGGGGGGGGGGGGGCGGTGAAGGGGAAAAGAAGGTATTAGAAGTCAAACTCGTCTGGATCCCCAGTCCCCTCTGCCCCCCGTGGTCCCCACACACGACGGTAGTTGTTCTCCAGCTGCTGTTGTCTCTGACGCTCCTGCTGAGCCTCCTCCACACCCTGGATCTGAGGGGACAGGGAGGCCAGGGGTAGTGGGGGCGGGGGGCGGGGGGTGCAGGAAAAGGGGGAGTGTGGGGGCAGGGACAGGGGGATGGGGGGGGCATGGAGAAGGAAGTCAGGGACGCGGGTGTCGAGAGTCATGGGTCACAAAGGCCAGGACTAGGGAGGCCAAAGGCAGGCAGGTCATTAGGGGGTTGGGGGCCTTGGGGTCGAGGACTGCGCTCACCAGAATGCTGAAAAAAATCTCCTTGAGATCCCTACTGTCTTCGTCGGAAAGCCATTGGGCTTCATCCTCCAGGGTCCCCCCGGCCCCCATCCGCCGCACAATCTTGATCTCTATTTTACCTGGCGGGGTCGGTGGGGAGGGGAGGGAAGGAAGACGGGGAGGTGTGGAGGATGGGAGGGAAGGTGAGGGAAGAAGTGAAGGGTGAGGTGGGGAGGTGAGGGTGGATGGGGAGGTGAGGGCGGATGGGGAGGAGAGGGAGGATGGGGAGGTGAGGGCGGATGGGGAGGAGAGGGAGGATGGGGAGATGAAGGAAGATGGGAAGGTGAAGGGTGGTGCAGAGGTTGCTGCGGCCCCCCTCCCCTTACCAGGAGTCACGGCACTGTCCCCCTTCAGCTGTTGCTGCCATGTGACCTGAACCCTGACTCGGTGGTCAGTCTACTTGTTGGGGACACTGACATAGATGGAGGAGGGGCCTGGGACCACCCCTCTATTCACATGGGGACTCTCTCTCTCGCCTCCCTATTCTCCGCTGTCTGGTGGAGGGTGGGTGGGTGTGGCGGGGGGGGGCGGCGCCGAGGAAGATCACTCGCTCTCTCCCACCAGCGGCTTCACTCACCTGGAACATCAGGGGCCGAGGGAGGCTGAGGGGAGGCCTCCCCCTGACGCTCTCCCTGCCCCTCTCCCTCTCCGTGCTGCGAGGCGGCCCGGTCGGCATCCAGTTTCTGCACCAGTCTGCTGAGGGTGGCCGCCAGGGCTCGGGAAGCTCGGGCCCGCTGGGCCGGTCCGGCCCGTCCCTCCGGCCCCGCATCCTGCTCGGCCTGAGGACAGGGCCCCGGTCGCAGGACCCGGGCCTTGCCCTCACAACACCCCCACCTTCCCTCTCTGCCCCTCCGCACCATCCTCTCCTCCCCATCCGTATATACGATTACTCTATTTTATTAACGATGTATATAAATATATCTACGATTCTATTTATCTATTTTGACGGTATTGATGCCTACTTGTTTTGTTTTGCTGTCCGTCTCCCCCTTTGAGACCGTGAGCCCACCGTGGGGCAGGGATTGTCTCTATCTGTTGCCGAATCGTACATACCAAGCACTTAGTACAGTGCTCTGCACACAGTCAGCGCTCGATAAAGACAATTGAATGAGTGAATGAATCCTCGGAGACAGGCCCCGTCCCCCTCAACCCAGTGAGTCCAGGTTCAGCCCGGGGGACGGCACTCACCTCCTGCCGACCCCCATCCAGGTCTTGCCCCCGCTCCAAGTGGGCAGCGGCCCCCGCCTCCGGCTGCGGTTGGTGGCGGACACCTGTGAGCAGCGACTCCTCCAGCTCCCGCTGGAGCCTCCCTAGCAGGTCCAGACCGCTCACCGCCACATCTTCCTCCTCCTCCTCCTCTTCCTCCTCCTCCTGCTGCTCCTGCTCCTCTTCCCCCACTGCTGTCGCCACCTCCTTCTCCTCCTCTTCCTCAGGTCCTTCCACCTCTTTCTCCTCCTCCTGCTGGGCCATCTTTGGGGGGCTCTCGGGTGGTGGCTTTGAGGGGGGCTGAGGGGCCGTGTTCTCCTGGGAAACAGCAGCAGTTGGGAGGTCATGAAGGAAGGAATGGGGGAAGCTGGAGGTGGGGAGAAGGAAAAGCGGTGGGGAGAATAGACGGAAGCTAAGGGGAGGGAGGGAGATGACAAAGCGGCTACGCTGGTGGGCCCGCCCGGTGCCCTCCCTGCCCCCCAGCTGCCCCGCAGCCGCCCCCCAGCCTCCACCTTCTTTGCGATGTCCTTCAGCTCCTCAATGAACTGAACCAGGTCCCGGGGGCCTCGGATGACCTTAATCTGAACGTTCCTGCGGAGACCTGCGGGACACAGGGCGGCAGCGGGGTGGCGGCGGCAGGGTGGAGGACAGCCGGGGACTGCTGGGTTTGGGGGAGGGGAAGCGGATGGCGTGGGGCTTAGAGGGCACTGGGGGCAAGTGTGGGACGCTCACTGCTCAGGGGCTTGGGGTTCGGCGGTTCCGCCTCGGGCCTGGGCTCTGGATCCTGGAGAAGATGAGGAGGGGAAGGAGGGGTGAGGTTGAGGGGGTCGGTGAGGCCCTGCCACAAGGGGACCCTCCCGGTCCCACTGGGGTGAAGGGGGTTATTTTGCCAGGTGGGGGCTCCTCACCGGGTGCGGAGGGTTGCCCTCAGGCGTTGGCTTTGTGTTCCAGGTGTTCTGGGGATCCTCCTCCAGCAGGGTCTTGCCTGGGGGCAGGTCGGGGGGTCGGGGCGGCAGGGGAAGGTTGGAATGTGATGGGTGGGGTCGGGAGGAAGGTGGGGAGATGGGATGCAGGGGGTGTTAGAAGGTGGGGGGGGATGGGAGACGGTGGGGTAGAAGGGTAGGAGATGGCGGCTGGGGGCTGCGGGGGGGAAGGACGGGAGGTGGAGGGGGCCAACAGGATGAGGTAGGTGGCGAGGGGGAGTGGGCCTCACCTGCGTCCTTGCTGCCAGCCATATCTAGATGCTGGAATTCCTCCACCTGCCACTGCGAGTCAGCTGAGAAGGTGTGCAGGGTTGGGGCCGGCGGCGGGGGGGGGACAGGATGGGTCGACCTCCACTGTGGCCTCCCCAGCTGGGCCAGTCCCCTGAGCCACGAACCCCCGCCCGGCCAAAACCCCGTACTCCCCAGCTCCACACACCGCCCCCACCCCCACCCCCACCCCCGGTCCTCTAGGGAACTCCGTGTCCCCGCACTCACAGGCCTGGGTGCGCATGAACTCCCCGTACTGGGCAGGCGGCAGGGCGGGGTGGCATCGGATGGGCTGGGGAGCCGCACTGGGCGGGGGACGGAGGAACGGGTGGGGGCAGAGCCGGGGGGTGCGCACGGTCAGCACGTAGGAGCAGGACTGCGGCTCATCCACGCGGTCGATGTAGTCGCTGCCGCCGTCCGGTCCCGCCCGCTGGTCGCACAGGAACTGGCCGCCGCCAGGAAGTCGTGGGGGAGGGGCATCAGCCGGGGGGGCGAGGGGGCGCGGCGCCCCGACCGCCGGGCCGGCCCCGAGTCGCTACTCACCCGGACCTCGGCCTCCCGGGGCCTCCCGCTCAGGTCACACCGGGAGCCGTTGCCGTAACTCTGGCTGTGGTAGCGCTTCAGCCGGTGCTGCTTGGAGGCCTGGAGAGAGGTCAGGAGGACACGGGGTCACCTGGACCCGAGGAGGGCGGGGGGGAGAAGAGGACGACCCGAGCGTACGGACCCGGTACAAACCCGGCAGCCCGGTCGGCTACGCGGCCCTCTCGCCCTCAACGCCCCCCCTCCCGCGTCTCACACACCTTAGCGCTCTCATCCTCCCAGTTGAAGGTCGACTGGTAATAGCCAAGGTACAGGATGTCACCTTTGATCTCGGACTCTGCCAAAGAAACGGGGCTGGACGGAGGGAGGCGGGAGGGGCGGGACGCGGGCAGGCGGGGCAGCTATCCCCACACCCGCTCTCGCCACAGGCCCTCAGGACCGGCACAGATCGAGGGGGGCTCCCGGAACGAGGGGACGAGAGGGGCCGTGGCTCGGGGGGCGGGAGGGCAAGGTGAAGGTGTGGAAGGAAGGGGAGGGTTACGCAGGGGGCGGTCACCTTCCAGGTGATATTGCTGGATGTGTCGTCCGTAGCAGAACTCATACGTCCACCAATCCTTGGTCTGGGAAGCAGAGCCCACGGTCAGCGCGTCGCCGCGGGCCGGCCCCCACGGGTGGGAGGGTGTCTCCCGGCCCCCTTCCCCGACCGGTAAGGCTCAGCCCCTTGCCTCCCTTTCCCCCCGGGGCCCCACCTTCACCAGGCACGGGCCCAGCCCCAGGGGCCTGAGCAGCTCGGGCACGCTGGGCCCCTGGTAGGCCGGCACCTCGTCCTGGCCGTCGTGTTGGAAGTGGACCGCGCCGGCCGGCAGGCGGCATTCGTATTTCTGCTTGAATCTGGATGACAGGACCACCACCTCCTCCTCGCGGCTCTACGGGGGAGGGAAGAGGCAGGTGACCGGCCGCTCCGTGGCACTGGACTCTCCTTAGCGCTTAGTACAGCGCTCTGCGCATAGTAAGTGCATAGAAGCAGCCGCGTGGCTCAGTGGAAAGAGCACGGGCTTTGGAGTCAGGGGTCCTGAGTTCGAATCCCAGCTCTGCCACTTGTCAGCTGGGTGACCGTGGGCCAGTCGCTTCCCTTCCCTGGGCCTCAGTTCCCTCATCTGTCAAATGGGGATGAAGAGACGGTGAGCCCCACGTGGGACCACCTGATGACCCTGTGTCTCCGCCAGCGCTTAGAACGGTGCTCTGCCAACATTATTGTTATTCTAAATCCCACCGATTGAATAATAATAATGTTGGTATTTGTTAAGCGCTTACTATGTGCCGAGCACTGTTCTAAGCGCTGGGGTAGACACAGGGGAATCAGGTTGTCCCACGTGGGGCTCACAGTCTTCATCCCCATTTTACAGATGAGGGAACTGAGGCACAGGGAAGTGAAGTGACTTGCCCACAGTCACCCAGCCGACAAGTGGCAGAGCTGGGATTCGAACTCAGGAGCCCTGACTCCAAAGCCCGTGCTCTTTCCACTGAGCCACGCTGCTTCTCCAGCTCGTCAGATTGAGCGATCTGACGTCCGAGTCTTTTGTGGTTCGGGGCGCGGGGGAGGGGCGGCCCTCCGGGAACGAGAAGCAAGAGCCTGTCCCCACCACCACCGCCGCCGCCCCGGCTCCCGGTCCGTCTGTCCGTCCCGTCCGTTCGACCCCCGGGCCGGGCCCCAGCGCGCACCTGCCCCCCCAGCACGGGTCGCGGCAGAATCTCGATGCCATAGCGCATGTCGCTCAGCTCCGCCAAGTTCAGAGAGCCCACGGCCGCTTCCGAAGCCGTGCCCAGCAACAGCAGCAGGACCGGCAGCGGCGGCCCCGGCCGCAGGGACAGCGACACCGCCATCTTCCCCCTCCCTCCCTCCCCCCCACCCCGCCCCGAAGGCTCCGGGCGGAGCCCCACTTCCGCCCTTCTGCGGGCAGGCGCCTGGTCCCGCCCCCTGACGACGGCGCTCGGGATTGGCTCTCCCGTCTGTCCCTCCGCGCCCCGACGGCTCCGATTGGTCGTCGGGGCTCCGTGACGTCACCGCCTTGACCCGAGCGTGATGCAAGGGACTGTCACCCGCCTCGCGCCGATTGGGCGAAGTCAGCGGGGAGGCGCGTGCCAGGGCGCAGGCGCGGAGCTGCCCCGCCTCACCGGCCCGAGGCCCTTCCCCCCCCCGCTCGGCTCCTCCCATACCCAGAACGACAGCAACGATAATGATAATAATGATAATAATAATAATAATAACGAGAGTGAGAATGCCCCTAATACCTCTGGTACTTGTCAAGCGTTTATCCCGCCTCCCCCACTTGTCCGCCGGGTGACCCCGGGCAAGTCACTTCACTTCTCTGGGCCTCAGTTCCCTCCTCTGGAAAATGGGGATGGAGACTGTGAGCCCCGAGTGGGGCAACCTGATCCCCTTGCATCTAGCCCAGCGCTTAGAACAGTGTTCGGCACATAGCGAGCGCTTAACAAATGCCATCGTTATTATTATTACGTGCCAAGGGACTGTTTTAAACCCTGGGGTAGGTACAAGTTAATCAAGTTGAACGCAGTAATTGTCCCACTGGGGCTCACACTCATCACCATTTTACAGATGAGGTAACTGAGGCACAGAGAATAATAATAATAATAATTTTGGGATTTGTTAAGCGTTTACTATGTGCCGAGCACTGTTCTAAGCGCTGGGGTAGATGCAAGGTAATCAGGTAATCAGATGAGAAGCAGCGTGGCTCAGTGGAAAGAGAATGGGCTTTGGAGTCAGGGCTCATGAGTTCGAATCCCAGCTCTGCCACTTGTCGGCTGTGTGACTGTGGGCAAGTCACTTCACTTCTCTGTGCCTCAGTTCCCTCATCTGTAAAATGGGGATTAAGACTGTGAGCCCCAGGTGGGACAACCTGATTCCCCTATGTCTACCCCAGTGCTTAGAACAGTGCTCGGCACATGGTAAGCGCTTAACAAATACCATTATTATTATTATTATTAGGTCGTCCCACGTGAGGCTCACGGTCTTAATCCCCACTTTACAGATGAGGTAACTGAGGCACAGAGAAGTTAGGTGGTTTGCCCCAGGTCACGCACCGGACAAGTGGAGGAGTCTGGATTAGAACCCATGTCCTCTGACTCCCAAGCCCGCACTCTTTCCACTTAAGCCACGCTGCTTCTCCCAACTGATTCACGGTCTTAATCCCCACTTTACAGATGAGGTAACTGAGGCACAGAGAAGTTAGGTGGTTTGCCCCAGGTCACGCACCGGACAAGTGGAGGAGTCTGGATTAGAACCCATGTCCTCTGACTCCCAAGCCCGCACTCTTTCCACTTAAGCCACGCTGCTTCTCCCAACTGATTTGCCCAAGGTCACACAGCAGACATGTGGCGGAGCCGTGGATTGGGCAAAAAGAAGGCCACTGGTCACCTGACCGAGGGTGGTTCCCTGAAGTGAAGGAGGCTGAAGCCAAATCGGAGAGCTTCAAGGACAGGATTGGGGGTGGGGGAGTGGAGGTAGCAGGAGTAGACAACTCATTTAAGGAGTTTGGCAATCAATCAATCCATCAATCAATGGTATTTATTGAGCCCTTACTGTGTGCACAATACTGTACTAAGCGCTTGGGAGAGTACAAAATAACAGAATTAGCAGACACGTTCTTTGCCCATAACAAGATGGGGAGAGAACTGGAGGGAGCCTTGGGGCTAAGAAGGGTTTGGGGTTTTTTTTTCAGGCTAAGGAAGACTTGAGCATACTTCATTATTCATCCATTCAATTGTATTTATTGAGTGCTTACTGCAAAGACTGAGACATTGCAGAGAGCGAGAGAGAGAGAGAGATCAGGGCTGGAAATGATCTTTGGAAGCAGCAGGGGAAAAGCCACTGAAAGGCAAACAGTTGAAGGTGGATGTCGGAGGGAGGGAGGAAGGGAGGTGGCCAGTGTTTCAATAAGGCCTCTTCACACTTTATCTCTCAAAGCACTCACCCTGTCCCTGACTGCATCATCAACTCTTCACTTTCCAATTACTTTTTCTCCAGTGCTTTCAATCATACTTAGGTCTCCCCATCCTGAAAACCGCCCTCCCTTGAGCCCAAGGGTCCCTCCAGTTATCGCTCCATCTCCCTCCTACCATTCTTCTCCCAACTCCTTGAGCTAATTGTCTACACCCACTGTCTCAAATTCCTCTCCTTGACCCCCATCTAATCTGGCTTCTATCCCCTTCACTCCACAGAAACCGCCCTCTTAAAGTCACCAGTGATCTTGACAAATCCAACGACCTTTACTCCATACTAATCCTCCTTGAGCTCTCAGATGCCATCCACACTGTCGACCACTCCCTTCTCCTGGAAACATTATCCAATCTCAATTTCACTGACCCTGTCATCTCCTGCTTCTCCTCCGATCTCTTCTTCCCACCAGCTAACTGTGGAAATCCCTCAAGGTTCAATCAATCAGTCAATCAATCAATCGTATTTATTGAGTGCTTACTGTGGGCAGAGCGTTCATTCAATAGTATTTATTGAGCGCTTACTATGTGCAGAGCACCGTACTAAGCACTTGGAATGTACACATCAGTAACAGATAGAGACAGTCCCTGCCCTTTGACGGGCTTACAGTCTGAGAGCTAGGGAGAGTAAAATATAACAATATGACAGACACGTTCTCTGCCCATCACGAGTTTACAGTCTAGAGGGGGAGACAGATATCTCTCTCATTCAACCCACGTATTCAATCTGTCACTGGATCTTGTCGGTTCAACCTTCACAACATGGCTAAATTCAGCCCCTTCCTCTCCATCCAAACTGCTACTTTGTCATTCCAAGCACTTATCCTATCCCACGTCAATTACTGTATCAGCCTCTTTTGCTCACCTCCCTGCTTCCTGCTCTCCCCACTCCAGTCCATACTTCACTCGGCTGCCGGGATCATTTTCCTTCAATAACATCCAGACCATGCTTCTCCACTCCTCAAGAAATTCCAGTGGTTGCCCAACCACCTCCACACCAAAACAAAAACTCCTCAATATTAGCTTTAAAGCACCCAATCACCTTGCCCCCTCCTACCTCACTTCGCTATTCTCCTACTACAACCTAACCCTCACGCTTTGCTCCTCTAATGCTCACTTTTCACTGGTTCTCGACCTCATCTATCTTGTCACCGGCCTCTCGCCTATGTCCTGCCTCTGGTCTGGAATGCCCTCCCTCTTCATTTCTGACACACAATTACTTTCCCCTGCTTTCAAAGCCTTATTGAAAGCACATCTCTTCCAAGAGGCCTTCCCTAACTAAGCCCTCCTTTTCTCTTCTCCCACTCCCTCCTGCATCGCCCTGACTAGCTCCTTTTATTCATTTCCCCCTCCCAGCCCCACAGCCCTTATGTCCACACCTGCAATTTATTTATTTGGTTTCTTTATTTAATTATTTATTTACTGTAATGTCTGCCTCCCCCCTAGACTGTAAACTCACTGTGGGCAGGGAATGTATCTGTTCATTGCTATAGTGTACCCTCCCAAAAGTTTAGTTCAGTGCTCTGCACATAGTAAACGCTCAATAAATATGATTGATTGACTGATCAATCGACTGATTGAATGGGGCCGTAAGTGCAGGTAGAAGGGGTGGATTACGAGAGGAGGCTGGAGATCTTTTGAGATACTGCTGAGAAAGATGGGAAAGCCTAAGAGGGGCCAGGAAGAAGGAGGGCCAGGAAGAGGGAGGGCCAGGAAGAGGGAGAGCCTGGAGAGGAGCTGGGGATATACTAGGGAGACCACACCTGCTGGTTTCATTTTTATTAGTACAGTATGTGGGCAGGTCATTAGGGGGCAAGTGATTGGTGGTCAGGAGCCAGGGATTTTTTAGAGGGAGTTAAATGTCTGCACAGACCACTGGAAACACGAGTCAATAAAGATGGAGAAGCATTTCTGTCCGGTGGAGGAGAGGGTGGAATTAAAGCAGATGAGGATGAATCAAAATAGAAGAGGCACAGCTGGGGTCAGGATTTCTGCCAGCAGTGTGTGGCAGCTCGAGCATAGGTGTGGAGGAAGTGTATGGTGGAGGCGATCCAGGGCTGCAGGTTAGCAGGATGGGTTGTCGGTTAATGGGATTTACTGAGGGCATACCGTGTACACAACATAATTACGCTTGGGAGCATATGACAGAGTTTGAAGACAAGATCCCTCTCCTTGAGGATCTTACGGTCTAGCCGGGGACCCAGAAAAAAAAAATTACACATGGGAGCAAGAAATGTTTTAAGTGCAGAGTCTGCAAATTTACGTGAACAAAAATGCAACAGAAGCAAGGTTGTGAAAGTGCTAATTTAATATTTTTCATTCATTCGGTCGATCGCCTTGAAGCCAGGACCAGGAGAAGCGATGGACTGAGAGAAATGCCACTGAGTGATCGGTCGATTCAGAGCCCCAGCTCCAGGCGCTTTCTTTAGGGTTCAGACCTCCGGGTGAGCACGGGCCTCGGGAGGTCACACTCATTCATTAATTCATTCATTCATTCATGCATTCATTCATTCATCTTTACTGAGCGCTTACTGCGTGCACAGGACGCAGTTTTCGTTACCCTATTTATTTTGTTAATGAATTGTACATCGCCTTGATTCTATTTAGTTGCCATTGTTTTTACGAGATGTTCTTCCCCTTGACGCTGTTTAGTGCCATTGTTCTTGTCTGTCCGTCTCCCCCGATTAGACTGTAAGCCCATCAAACGGCAGGGACTGTCTCTATCTGTTGCCGACTTGTTCATCCCAAGCGCTTAGTACAGTGCTCTGCACATAGTAAGCGCTCAATAAATACTATTGAATGAATGAATGAATGACTGTACTCAGCGCTTGGGAGAGCACACTACAACGGACAGGCACGTTTCCTGCCCACAACTAGCTGGCAGTCTTGAGGGCGGAGGCAGAAATTACTCTACATAAATAAATAAATAATAAATACATAACAGATAGGTGCTGTGGGGAACGGAGGGAGGGTGAATGAAGGGAGCCGGTCAGGGCGACGCAGAACGGGGTGGAGAGAAGAGGTGGGGAGGGAAGGCTGGGGCTTCAGGGAAGGCTTCTTGGAGGAGATGGGCCTTCAATAGAGCTTCGAAGGTGGGGAGGGTAGCAGGATATGAAGAGGGAGGGCGTTCCTGGCCAGAGACAGGATGTGGGCGAGGGGTCGTTGGCAAGATAGAAGAGAGGGAGGTAGAGTGAGAAGGTTAGCATAAGAGGAAGGAAGTGTGCGGGCCGCGTTGGAGTGGAAGAGAGGAGCGAAGTGAGGTAGGACAGCCGGCGAAGCCAGCCAGGCCCCGGACTCTTCCTGCCCTAGACATTCTTTCCGGCCGGAGCCTGTGGACGCGGTTACCGGGGTGTGGGGGGGGGGGGCGAAGCGGGGGCGGGGGCCGGGGTTCGGGGGTCCGGGGCACTGCCCGACAGGGGCCGGTGGAGGGCTGGGCGGAGGTCACTGGAGAGAGCTGCCGGGCCCGCCCGGGGGCTTCGGCGGCCTCTGCCCCTTCTACACTGAACTGGCCTTTGCCCTCCACCCCCGCACCCCCACATCCCACCGGGCCCGCCCCTACCCCGCTCCGCACCACATTCCCCCCGCGCCCCGTCCTCTTCTTGGTCCCGGCCCCTCCCGGCCCCTCCCGGCGGGCCCGGCCCCTCCCGGCCCCTCCCGGCGGGCCCGGCCCAACCCGGCCCATCCCGCCCCATCCCGGCCCATCCCGCCCCATCCCGGCCCATCCCGGCCCATCCCGCCCCATCCCGGCCCATCCCGGCCCATCTCGCCCCCCGCCCATCCCGACCCTTGCACTTGTCCGCGGAGGCCACCAGGGGGCGACGGTGCCGGCCTCCCGATCTCACCGGAGCCGGAGCCGGAGCCGGAGCGGGAGAATGCGCGGGGCCGGGGCCCGGGCCGGGGCCGAGGCCGGGGCCGGAGCGGGGACCGGGGCCGGGACCGGGGCCGGGATCGGGGTCGGGGCCGGGGCCGGGGCCGGGGCCGGGGCCGGAGGGGGGAGCGACCCAGGCAGAGCGGGAGGCAGGAAGAGGGCGGCGGCGGCGGCGGCGGCGGCCTGAGGTCGCGGGGCTCGGCAGGTAGCGGTGCCGAGAGATTCCCAAACCGGGGCTTTGTTCCAGGCGCGCGGCCGGGAGAGGGAGGGGGCCCGGGGAGCGGGAGAGGGAAGAAGGGGGACGGGGGCGCCGCTCTTACCGCCCTTCCCCCTCCCCCCGCCCCAGGACCGGCAGAGCCGCTGACCGCGGGGCCGGACCCCCCCGCCCCCGTCCCCGCCCCCGGACCCGGCCCGGGCCCCTCCCTCCTCCGCGATGTTCTTCAGGATCCCGCCACCGCAGAGGCGACAGCCCGGCCCCGCCCGGGCCTGAGGTCGGCGGCCGGTGCCCCGGGCAGCGGAGGTGGGGCCTGGCCGGGGGTGGGGGTCGGGGCGTTGAGGGGGAGGTCTTCGCCTCGCCGGGACCGGGACCGGAGCCGGGACCGGAGCCGGGACCGGGCGGAGGGTGGGACCCGCCTTCCCCGGTCCCCTCCCGCTCTGCCCTTGGCTCCGGGCCCGAGTCGGGGCCGTTGGCCGGAGCGGGGGCGGGGACGGCTGCGGGTGGAAATCCCGGCCGCCAAGGGGAAGGATCCCGGTTCGTCCGGGCCCGGTCGGGCTCGGGCTCGGGCTCCGGCTCCGGCTCCGGCTCCGGCTCCGGCGCGGCTCACGAAGGGGGCATCCATCCTCCGCCTCCCCGCCCGAAGGCTAAGGATGCGGCTGGGCCAGCGGGCGCTCTGCGCGCTCCTGCTCCTCCTCTCCGCCTCGCTCGGCCTCCTCTACTTTCGCGTGCGGACGCCCAGGACCCCCGGGTCCCCCCGGCCGCCCCCGGACCCTCTCGGACCGGAGCCCCCCGCTGCCCTGCCCGCCGAGCCCCGCTACGCCCACATTCCCGTCCGGATCAAGGAGCACGTGGCGGGGTGAGGGGGCGAGGGGGGCGAGGGGGGCCGAGGGGGCCGAGGGGGGCCGAGGGGGGCCGAGGGGGGCGAGGGGGCAGGGGGCGGCCCAGCGGAGAGGAGGGGAGCGTCCAGGAAGGGGATGGCTGACCGCCTGTCCCCGGCCCGGTCCCCGGCCCAGGCTGCTGGCTCGGAACAGCTGCCGTTGCGTGGGGAGCTCCGGGGGTTCGCTGGACCTCGGCCTCGGACTGGGTCTCCCCTTCCAGCGGCAGGTCCACGTCCTAGACTTCGGCTCGGCCTTCGACCCCGCCGAGCTGCTCGCAGCGTCGGCCGCCCGCGAACGCGAATACCGCCGCTTCCTGGACAGGTGGGCCGGGGGTGGGGGTGGGGGCGGGGGCGGCGGACGGGACGGGGGAGGGGGCCGGGGGCCGTCGACCGTCCGTCCCGCCGACCGCCCGTTCTTCTGCCCGAAGGGTCCAGTCCCCCGCCGACCGGCTGCTCGTCGCTCCGGCCAACAGTCCGCTGCAGTATCCGCTGCAGGGAGTACAGGTCCGGCCGCTGGGCAGCGTGCTGGTCCCCGGTGAGGAGCGGGAGCGGGGGCGGGAGGGGGGCGGGGGGGCCCGCTGCCTGGCCGGGGACCTGACCCCTCCTTCTCCGCTCATTTTCCCCCCCTCCACCCCAGGCCTGAGCCTGCAGGCTTCCGGGAGGGAGCTATACCAGGTGAGGGGGCTGCCTGGAGGGGGCGGGCGGGGGGGAAATGATGGGTGGGGGGCGCGGGGAGGCAGGAGACGACGAGGGGCGCCGGGAGGGGGTAAGGGGGGCACGTCGCGGTCTGACGGGCCGTTCCACCCGCAGGTCAACCTCTCCGCCTCCCTGGGAATCTGGGACGTGGCCGGAGAGGTGGAGGGGGTGGCCCTGCGAGGGGAGGGGCGGGCGCAGCTCGGCCTGGCCAGTCCGGACCTGGACAGACTGAACCGTCAGCTCCAGCTGGTCACCTACACCAGCGTCCACTACCGGCCGCACTCGGCCGACACGGGTGCGAGAAGCGACAGCGACGGGCCGCGGCGGCGGGACGGGGCGGCTCGGCCCGGCCCGGCCCGGCCCGGCCCGGCCAGTGTTTTCCGTCTGGGAAGAACGCCCTATTGTCCGCGGTGGGGGAGGAGCAGGAAGGGGAGGGGAGAAGGGGGGAGAACCAGTCCGTCCAGCCGCAACCCTGGCCCGCTCCCTCCACCCGCCGCCCGCCCCCGCCCAACTCACTTCTCCCCCTCTTTCCCAGTTCGGGTCACCACCGACGGCCACCAAGCCGCTTTCGTTATCCGGATCCAGCATCGGCCTAATCCCCGCCTGTATCCCACGGGCCCAGCTTCCGATGGGGGTGAGCAAGGAGCCGACCGGGGGCGTGGGGCAGGGGGCTGGGGGCTGGGCCGAGGGAGGGAATGGACGTCTGGCGGGAGTAAGAGGGGGACTGAGTCATTCCTCTATGGTTCGGCATTATTCGCCCTAGGGGCCTTTTCTCTTACAAAATCTCCCAACAGGATATTACAACAATCTCACCCTTTTTCTAAACTATTGCTTATTCATCTCAGAGCTTTCGCCGAAACTCGGGAGAAGGAAACGGGATTGATGGGGGTGGGGTATGCAAAACCGACGCTGGGGCGGGTGAAGCCAGAGACGCCCGGCCGAGGGTGGGGGGCAGGGTGCCCGGAAACCACAGCCCGAACCTTCCCCCGGGAGTGTGTGTGTGTGTGTGTGTGTGGGGGCGGGGGGAGACAAGGTCCCCGGAGACCACATTCCCTGGGTCGCCACCACAGCCCAGGCTCTCCCAGATCCCGAGGCGGGCAGTTCCATCTGCACGAGTTCAAACGATCGATCACGGTGGTTAGCGGGCGCTTACTGGTCACACGGCACTGTACCAAATGCTTGGGAGAGGACAATATAAGAGTATGACAGGGTTGGTAGATGCATTCCTTGCCCACAGCGAGCTTACGGTCTTGAAAGGGAGACGGGCACTAATATAAATAAGTTGCGGGTATGGACATAAGTGCTTTGGGGCTGGGGGTGGGAGGGACGTAAAGAGAAGAAATCCAAGTACAAGGGTGATGCAGAAGGGATTGGGGAAAGAGGCAACGAGGGCTTAGTCTGGGAAGGCCTCTTGGAGGAGATGCGCCGTCAATAAGGTTTTGAACGGGGGAAGAGTCACCGTCTGTCAGATACGAAGAGGGTGGGTTTTTTTCTTTATTGCCATTGTTCTTGTCTGTCTCCCCTGATTAGACTGTAAGCCCGTCAAACGGCAGGGACTGTCTCTATCTGTTGCTGACTTGCTCATTCCAAGCACTTAGTACGGTGCTCTGCACATAGTAAGCGCTCAATAAATACTATTGAATGAAAGTGGGTGTTCGGGGCAAAGGCGGGATGGGGGTGAGAGATCGGTGGAGACATGGATGATATTGAGGTACAGTGAGCGGGTCGGCATTAGAGGACTGAAGTGGACAGGCTGGACTGTAGTAGGAGAGTAGGGAGGAGTAGGAGGGGGCAAGGGGATGAAGTGCTTTAAAGCCGATGGTGAGGAGTTTCTGCCTGATGTGGATGTGACTGGGCAATGACTGGAGGTTTTGAAGGAGTGGGGAAGCACAGACTGAACGTGTTTGTAGAAAAATGATCCGGGCAGCAGAGTGAAGTATGAACTGAAGAGGGGAGAGTCGGGGGCAGGGCCTCAGCAAGGAGGCCAATATGGTGATCCAGAGGGGAGAGGGTAAAATGCTTGGATTAACGTGGTAGCTGTTTGGATGGAGAGGAAAGGTTGGATTTTTAGCGGTGCTGTGAAGGTTGAACTGACGGGATTTAGTGACGGATGGAATGTGGGGGTAGAAAAACAGAGATGAGTCGAGGATAACGTCAAGGTTACGGGCTTGTGAGACACGAAGGATGGTGGTGCTGTCTACAGTGGTGGGAAACTTAGGTGGCGGACAGGGCGTGGGCTGTGGGAGTTCTGTTTTGGACATGTGCAGTTTGAGGTGTCGGTGGGACGTCTGAGTAGAGATGTCCTGAAGGCGGGAGGAGATGCGAGATTACAGCGAGGGAGAGAGATCGGGGATGGAGATGGAGTTTGGGAATCATCCGCGAAGAGGTGGTAGTTGAAGCCATGGGAGCAAATGAGTCCTCCAAGGGAGTGGGTGGCAGAGGAGAGGCAGAGGCAGAGGCATAGGCAGAGGAGAAGCCCAAGAAAAAGAATTGAGCATGAGCGACCAGAGAAAACCGGGAGAGGACAGTGTCTGCGGAGCTGAGGTTGGAAGGGGATGGCCGACGTGGTCAACAGCCTAGAGGTCGCAAAGGATTAGAATCGAGTAGAGGCTGTTGGATTTGGTGAACAGGAGATCATTTGTGACTTGCGAGAGGGCGGTTTCTATGGAGCGAAGGGGACGGAAGCCAGGAGGAGGTCGAGGAGAGAATTGGAAGAGAGGAACTTGAGACAGCGGGTATAGACAACTCACTCAAGGAGTTTGGAGAGGAATGGTAGGAGGGAGATGGGGTGTTAACTGGATGGAGCCGTGGGGTCAAGGGAGGGTTTTTTTTAGAATAGGGAAGACATGGACATGTTTGAAAGCACTGGGGAAGAAGCCAATGGAGAGCAAACAGTTGAGCATGGAGGTTAAGGAGAGAAGAAGGGAGGGGGCAAGTGTTTCGATAACGTGTGAAGGAAGAGTTTTCATAAGGTGGAGGTGGTGGATTTTGAGAGAAGGCAAGAGATCTGCTTTTGAGATACTGCAGAGAAAGATGGGAGAGTTGAAGAAGGGGGAGGAGAGGAGGCGGAAGTGATTTGAGAGGAGCAGGAAAGACTTTAGGGAGATCACACCTGATACTCTCAATTTTCTCAATAAAGTAGGTGGCCAGGTCATTCCGGGCAAGAGATGGGAGAGATTGGGAGGAGGGGAACTGAGGAGGGAGTTGAACTTCTGGAACAAGCGGCGAGGGCAAGGGGCTTGCGTGTGTGTTGATAAGGATGGAGAAATAATTTTGCCAGGCAGGGAGGAGGGTGGAGTGAAAGCACGCACTCGTCTCCCCACTTGTCGACCCAAGGGGGGGGGGGAGCGAGCCGGAGCACGGACAGCTGCCGAGGCTCCTGCCTCCTCTGCCACCGCTGCCCAATGGTGACCGCGGCCAGGCAGTGCCTGCCACTGGAACAGGGGCCGAGGGCCCCCCCATCCCCACCTCCACCCCCGCCCTGCCGTGCAAGGGCGGAGGCCGGGGGCGGTGGAGCCGGGGGGGCATCTGCAGCTTTGGCTCGCTGGTCTCTTACAGCCCCCGGCCCATACAATCTCAGCGCCCTGGTCACCATTGCCACGAAGACCTTCCTTCGCTACGAGCGGCTGCGCACGCTGCTGGCCAGCATCCGGCGCTTCTACCCCACCGTCACCGTGGTCATCGCCGATGACAGCGAGCGGCCCGAGCCCGTTCGCGGACCCTACGTCGAGCATTACATCATGCCCTTCGGGAAGGTCTGCGGCGGGGGGCCGTGAGCGGGTGGCCGCGGTGGGACATTCGCCCCCCGCGCCTACGGAGGCCCCAGCTTCCCGTCTCCCGCGCTCCACAGGGCTGGTTCGCCGGCCGCAATCTGGCCGTGTCCCAAGTGACCACTAAGTACGTGCTGTGGGTGGACGACGACTTTGTGTTCACGGCACGGACGCGGCTGGAGACGCTGGTGGACGTCCTGGAGAGGACTCCCCTGGATCTGGTGAGGCAGCGATGAGCCGTGCGGGCTCCGGCCAGGGGGAAGGGAGAGGGGGAGCGTGACTCTCCCCCACCCCATCCCACCCCACCCCCACCCCGCGGAGCCTGGGCTCCACGAGGAGGGGCCTGGTACTATCCCGAGACGGGCAGAAAACCAGGGAGGGGGCGGGGGGCTCGGCGGGGCCCATTCTGGTCATCTGGCGGGAAGCCCACTCTGATCCCTCCCTCTGGCTCCTGCCCCTTCTCCGTCCCTCCGGCCGCCCCACTGAGCCCCGCGGCTCTCTGGCATCACCAGCCTCCCGCGTCTCCGCAGGTCGGAGGCGCCGTGCGGGAAATCACCGGCTTCACCACCACCTACCGGCAGCGGCTGAACGTGGAGCCGGGCGGCCCCGGCCAGGGCGGCTGCCTGCACCAGCGCCGCGGCTTCCACCACCCGCTGCCCGGCTTCCCCGGCTGTGTGGTCACTGACGGGGTGGTCAATTTCTTCCTGGCGCGGACCGAACGGGTCCGGGAGGTCGGCTTCGACCCCCGTCTCAGCCGTGTGGGACATCTGGGTAGGCCGCCGGCCCTCTCCCCCACCGCCTACCTGCGTCGGCCCCCTCTCCCTCCCCTCCCCCCTACCTCCCGACCTGCTCCCCTGCTCCCCTGCTCCCCGCCCGCGCCCCCTCCCAGAGCCGGGCCCCTCTCTCCAGCTGACCCTCTGCCCCCTGACCCCTGCAGAGTTCTTCCTGGACGGGCTGGGTTCGCTGCACGTGGGCTCTTGTGCGGATGTGGTCGTGGACCACGCGTCCAAGATCAAGCTGCCGTGGGCGGCGCGGGGCGCCGCGGAGGAGAGCTACAGCCGCTTCCGCTACCCCAGCAGTTCGGACACCAGCGTGGTCACCACGCACCAACTCTTCTTCTTCCACAAGCAGCACCTACAGTGCATGACCGCTGACTGACTGCTCCCTCCTTCACCCGAGCCTCTGGAACGGTCTTGAGGGGAAGCCCCAAGAGGGCCCGGTCCCGGTGACCTAGCCCCCGCCTCCTTCCGGCCAGGCGCCCCCCCCGGCTGCTGCCACCCCGAGGAGGGGCCGGGGGCCCCTGTGGACAGAACGATGCCCCGAGCCCTCGCCTGCCCCGGCCCCTCCCCGCCGCCCCCCCCGGCCCCCACCCCGGCAACCTGTGCCAAAGCCCCGGCCTCTGAGAAGGCTCACTGTGGCAGTGGAGGACTGGGGGCCTTAAACACATGGTCACTTCTGGTTCATGTCTGATCTCTGCTCTCTGGGTTCCTGTACCGGGGAAGGTGTGAACTCGAGCCCCTCCCCTCCCTGCGGGGAGCTGGCCAAGGACAGCCAGGGAGGAGGCGACCCCCCCCCCCCCCGCCCAGCTCCTGCCCCCTGTAGGGAAGGAGCGGGGATGGGCCAGGGAAAGGAGGACTCCATGTTCCTGCCCTGGAGAAGGGAGAGATGGGGTTGCGGGGAGGGGGTGGGGGACAACTCCCTGCTCCTGTCCCGGGAAGGGAGGGATCAAATTTGCCTGCCAAAAACTCACATTGCAACCTACCTCAAGGCATCTGCAGCTCTTGAGAGTCCCCCAGGACCCTGTGTTCCTAATCAGGGAAGGGCTGGGCGGGGAGGGAGAGCACGAGCAGGGCTGGGGATGGGAGAGGCCGGGAACGGCACGGAGCCCTGGCTGGAGCTGGGAGCTCAGCCGGCCTGACCCCCGTCTCGGCTCCAGCCACGACTTTCCTCTCCGCCTGAGGGTCGGTGGCCGTCGGCTACTGAGCGCTAGGGAGCCCGTTAACCCTGCTCCGTGACTGCCCCCCGACCGGGCATCCTCCCCACCCCTCACCCCCTCAGTCACAACCCCCACCAATCTCAGTCCTGAGCCAGGCTCGTTCAAGACAGGCAGTGACCTCCTCTGAAGACATCTTCTGCCTTCCCTCAAAATCCAACCCCCTCCACCTGCACGACCGACCCCATCATTCCACACCTTATCAAAACACTCGCCCCCTCCCTTCTTCCAACGGCCATCTTCAACTGCTCAATCTCCAGTGGCTTCTTTCCCACTGCTTTCAAACATGCCCACGTCTCCCCATCCTAAAAAAACTCTCCCTTGATCCCACGGCTCCCTCAAGTTATCGCCCCATCTCCCTCCCGTCATTCCTCTCCGAACTCCTTGAGCAAATCGTCTACACCCGCTGGCACAAGTTCCCCTTCTCCAATCCTCTCCTCGATCCACTGCGATCTGGCTTGTGTCCCCTTCTTCACTCCACAGAAACCGTCCTCTCAAAGGTGACCAGTGATTTCCTTCTCATCAAATCCAACGACCTCTACTCCATCCTAATCCGCCTCGACCTCTCAGCTGCCTTCGACACTGTGGACCACCCCCTTCTAGAAACGTTTTCCAACCTCGGCTTCCCTGACAACTGTCCTCTCCTGGTTCTCCTCCTCTCTCTCCGGCCCCTCATTCTCAGTCTCTTTCATGTGCTCCTCCTCCGCCTCCCATCCGCTAACTGTGGGGGTCCGTCAAGGTTCAGTCGTGGGTCCCCTTCTATTCTCCATCTAAGCCCACTCCCTTGAACTCATTCACCACCTCTAGGTGGATGATGCCCAAAACTACAAGAAAAGCAGAATGGCGTAATGGAGAGAGCACAGGCCTGAGAGTCAGAAGGCCACCGGTCCTAATCCCAGCTCCACCACTTGTCTGCTGTGTGACCTTGGGTGAGTCACTTTACTTCTCTGTGCCTCAGTTACCTCATCTGTAAACTGGGGATTGAGACCGTGAGCTCCACGAGGGAGAAGAACTGCGTCCAACCGGATTTGCTTGTATCCACCCCAGCGCTTAGCGTAGTGCTTGGCTCATAGTAAATGCTTAACAAATACTAAGGTTATTATTCTCACTATTAAATCTCCAGCCCCAGTCTCTCTCCCTCTCTTCAGTCTCACGTTTCTTCCCGCCTTCAAGGCATCTCTACTTGGATGTCCCGCCACCACCTCAAATTTAACATGTCGAAAACAGAACTCCTGATCCTCCCACCCAAACCCTGTCCTCTCCATCATCGCTGTAGACGGCACCACCATCCTCCCTGTCTCACAAGCCCGTAACCTGGGCATTATCCTTAACTCCTCTCCCTCATTCAACCCACATATTCAGGGCATCATTAAATCCTGTTGTTTCGACCTTCACAACGTTGCTAAACTCCCCCTTCTCCTCTGCATCCGAACTGCCGCCATATTAATCCAAGCTCTTATCCTCTCCCGCCTTGATTACTGTATCAGCCTCCTTGCCGACCTCCCTGCCTCCTCTCTTTCCTAACTCCAGTCCATCCTTCACTCTGCTGCCCGGATCACTTTTCTACAAAAATGTTCAGTCCATGTTTCCCCACTCGTCATGAACCTCCAGCGGTTGCCCATCCACTTCTATATCCCACAGAAACTCCTCACCATCGGCTTGAAAGCCCTCAATCACCTTGCCCCCTCCTACCTCACCTCACTACTCTCCCACTACAACTCAGCCTGCACTCTTCGCTCTTCTAACGCTAACCTTCTCACTGTACCTCGATCTTGTCTATCCCGTTGCCTATCTCTTGCCCACAACCTGCCTCTGGCCAGAAACTCTTTCCTTCCTCTTATCCGGCAGCCAATTACTCTCCCCCTCTTCAAAGCCTCACCCAAGGCACTTCTGCTTTAAGAGGCCTAACCTGACTCAGCCCTCTTTTCCTTTTCTTCCTCTCCCTTCTGCGCCACCCCGACTCACTCCCTTTATTCACCTCCCATCCCAGCCCTAGAGCACTTCTGTATATATCTGTCATTTATTTATTTAAAGTCTGTCTCCCCCTCTAGACTGTAAACTCGTGGGCAGGGAATGTGTCTGTTATATTGTACTCTCCAAGTGCTTGATACAGTGCTCTGCACACAGTAAGTGCTCAATAAATATGACTGACTGATTGACTCCTATTTCCCTCACCCCCCCGCCCCCACACCCCCAGTCCCCACCAATGAGGGCCCCACCTTGGCAGGGCCAGAAACCCACTTCCCCTTGGTCACGGCCACCAACGTGTAACAAAACCTTTATTTTAGGAAATAGAAGTGACCAAACAAGGTGAGCACCCCCCCGTTCCCCCAGTTCCCTCCCACGAAGCACATGCAAGAAGAGGCGGGAGGGGCCACAGCATGAAGACCCCCCCCACCCCAAAAGGCCCAAAAGGAGGCGAGAGACCAGAACCAAGGGGCTGGGCAGCCTTCCCCTCCCCGCCAGGTTACAGTTCGTCTTCATCCAGCCTGGCCAACTGCGCCTGACGGACCACGTCTGGGGCGACCTGTCAGGGAGCGCAGATCAAGGGGTCGAAGGTCAAACACCCACCCAGCACCCCCTCCTGCCCTGCCTCCTGCCACTCCTCTCAATTTCCTCATACCTGAGGATGGTGGGGAGGCGAGGGCTCCTCTGGCCCAGTGAGCGGCAGGTGTGGGGGGTCAGCGCGGGCAGGGGCCAGTCGGGGCCAGCTCCCGGAGCTCCCCTGGCCCAGTGCCGCCTGCGGGCCGAGGCTGCTCCTCTCACTCTCCCGGCGCTGGTAGGCGATCGGGGACTGGAGGGCTGGAGCGGGGCCGTGCCGGGGGGGGGGGGGGCACAGGTCAGCTGGGGTCAGCACGAGAGAGGGCCCCTCTCCTCCACTGAGGGCATAGCCTTAGGGAGGGGGAAGCTGGGGGAGGGTGGCCTTGCCCGCTGGGAACAGGGCACGGGGGTCAATCGGATAAAGGGTCTCACCATTGAGGAAGTTGCATTGGCTCTCCAGAATTTGGGCCACGAGGCTGGTCCAGGCCTGGCCGACCGCTGGGTCCGATGCCTGGAGGACATAGCGCTGGACCGGGCGCCCCGCCTCCTGGGATGTCAGCACAAAAGGGCCGGCCTCTCCAGACACTTCCAGACCCAGGCAGTGCATCTGAGGGCCGAGGAGGGGGTCACGGCCAGCCGGCCAGAGGCAGCGCTTGGCCAGACCCCCCACAATCCTGCCACACCCCTGCCACCCCGTGGCCTGAACCAGGGACCCTGACCAGCCCCCCGCACCAACCCCAAGGTCTGAGCCAGGGGTCCCAGTCCAGCCGCCGCCCTGTGGTCTTAGCCAGGGTCCCCCCTCCCCCTCCCGCCCACTGCCCGGTGGTCTGAACCGGGCTCTCCCATCCAGTGCTCCCCAGCTGCCCCGTGGTCTGAGTCAAGGCCCCACCTGCCACCCCACGGCCCAAATCAGGGCCCTGCTCCCCCCGGCCCTGGCCCCGCTCCCCAGGCCCGGCCCCCAGCCCGGTCTGGACCCACCTTGATGCTGCTCTTGTAAGCATAGCTGGGCTCCCTGGACCATGGCCCGCCCCCCACAGCCTCACTGAAGATGATAATTTGCTCAAAGAGGAAGACGCGGCGTGGGCGGGGGGCTGGGGGACGGGACCCTCTGGCCAACTGCGTCACCCAGAAGGTGTCCTGAGCCAGCAGCTTCCCCTGAGCAGTCAGCCGTCCCTGGGGGGCAGTGGGGTCAGGGCAGGGGATCAACAGACTGAGAAGGGCAGTCGCCGTGGGGGTCAGCAGGGGTCAGTCAGCCCAGGGGGAGGGAGGGGCGGTGGGTGAGGTCAGGTTGGTGGTGGTCCCTCTCCCTTAGAGGGTCCTGGCCCCCCCCCCCCCCGCCCCAGTACCTCAAATCCCTGCAGCCGCCCCAGACTCAGGATGTCGTTGCAGCGTTTGGGGACGAAACACATGACGTCCACAGCCCGCTGAGGGGAGGGGAGAGGAGAGTTGTGGGGAGGGGCGGGGAGTGGGGCAGGCAGCCAAACTCCTTCCAGTCCCTTACATTACATTTCTGTCTCTGACAGAAGCAGCATGGCCTAGTGGTCTAAAGGAAAGTGTAAAGGCTTGGGAGTCAGACGACCTGGGTTCTAATCCCGGCTCTGCCCCTTGTCTGCTGTGAGAGCTTAGGCAAGTTGCTTCACTTCTCTGGGCCTCAGTTACCTCTTCTTTAAAGTGGGAATTAAGACTGCGAACCCCATGTGGGACATAGACTGTAACCAACTTGGTGATCTTGTATCTACCCTGGCACTTAGTATAGTGCCTGGCCCGTAATAAGTGTTTGACAGACGCCACTGAAAAAAAAAAAGGTTGGGGGAGGAGGGAGCTTTTAGGAAAGGTGGGGATTGCACACAGGCCAGTCAGGGAGGGATCAGGAGCGGATGAGGACGGAGGAGGGAGCAGGTAGGAAAAGCAGGGATCACACGTAGGCAGGGCAGGGAGAGATAGAGGAGGGGCAGGTTAGGATGGGGAGGGGCAAGGAGGGATGGGGACTGGGGCAGGAAGGGATGGGGCGGGCAGGGGCGGAGGAGAGGTCATGTAAGGTAAGAAGAAGGGGATCGGGCACAGGTGGGGTGGGGGTGGGGGCAGAGGGAGGGCTCACCTGGAGCTCTGCTGTGTCCATCCCCGCTTTGCTGTAATATCTGAGAAAATCCTACAACAAGATACTTGGCCCCTAGACCAGCCACCTCCCACCCACCACCCATCCTTGCGTGGCAGGGCCGAAACCTCCCTGACCCCCTAACTCCAGGGCGCTCGCTGACTTGCCCCCAACCCTCCCGAACTCTGCGGCCCCGGTCGGCCCCGGTCGGCCCCACCAGCTCCTTGACCCCGGGATCTGGGGTCTTCACCGGCCCCGCCTTTTTCTAACCCCGCATCTGCGGCCTCCACCGGACCCCCCGGCTCCACGACGCTGGGGTCCACGGTTCTCGCTAACCCCGCCTCCCACCGCCTCTGCATCTGCGGCCCCCACCGACACCCCGGGTTCCCTGCCCCTGGGATCCGTGGTTCTCACTAACCCCGCCTCCCGCCGACTCCCCGCTCCCATCGATCTCCCTGGCTCCGGCTGACCCCTGACCTTGAGCAGCAGCTGGTACTTCATAATTCTCTGGACGGGTTTGATGAGCAGGTCGCTGAGCTGCAGTCGGTGGTCGAGACGCAGGCGTAGTTCCTGGAAGGGGCAGGGTGAGCATTGTGAACCTCTGACCCGGGCCCTCCCCACCTCCTCCACAGCCCGCCTCCACTCCCGCCCCACGCCTTCTGACCTCGAAGTAATGGTCTCCAAACTCTGACACCACGTGCTCAGACTTGGGCTTGTTGTGGCAGTAAACTACGTACATGTGCAGCCGCCGTTCCTGGTGGGAGGGAGGCAAGGGTACAGGAAGATCAGGCCACGACACCCCCTCCGCCAGCCTGCGCCAGGCAGGGCCCCTACCCCCGAAACTGTCCCCCTCCCGCTCACGTGCTTGATGAACAGCTGTGCCAGCCAATCGGGGTCTAGGAGGCAACGCTGCAGCTCCAGCAGGAAATAACTGGGGAGGCAGAGAGAGGGGGAAGGAAGATGAGACCCCGGCCTGGAGCCCCCGCTTCCACAGTTCACCAAGAAGCTCCCCTCTCCAGTGCCCTGGCCCCCTCCCACCTCCCCGGGCCCCAGCTCCACCCCATCCCCGCCCTGACCCCGGCCCTCACTCGCGATGCCACTCGTAGATCTGCTGCACGTTGCCGAAGACGACGCGATCCCGGCCGCGCAGGGTCTCGGGGACTCCCTGGGCCGCCATGGTGGCCATGTAGCCCTGGGGTGGGGGGGAGGGGGCGGGCCGGCCGGCCAGGATGGACAGACGGCCGGCCGGCCCACGCTCTCAACATCGGAAGGCCGGGCAGCCGGGCGGCGAGGAGAGGAGGAGAGGTGGGAGCCGCTCGAGAGGGGGACGGGGGCAGAGGGAGCAGGGACGGGGGCAGGGAGGGACAGGCATGAGGAGGGAAGGGCGGGGTTACCTTCACGATGCACCCCAAGTCCTCCACATACATCTTCTCGGTCTCCACCAGCTCTCTGAGAACGTACCTAGGAGAGGCGACCCCAGCCTCGGGGGCAGCCCCCTCCTCCGGGACCCCCCCGCCTCGCCGGTCCGGTGTTTGGAGTGGAGGGGAGTGGGGGGGAGGGTCCGGCAGAGCAGGATTCAGGGTCCGGGGGAGTCCGGGGGAGTCCGGGGGAGCCCGGGGGTCCTTACCTGCTTTTCTCCAGCGCACTTTGCTTCTCCACTTCTTCCTCCTCTGCGGCCCGGGGCGGGGGCTCTACTGGGGGCCGGTGGGAGGTGTCGTCCTGGGAGGAGGGAAGGACATCAGGAGGCAGGTGTCTCACACCTCAGATCTTCCAAGAACCCTCGCTCGCCTCCCTGAGCCTGGCCCAGCAGGGCCGTCGGCGGGGAGCGGCCGGAGCCCCCGGGCCCGGGTCCGGGCCTCGTCGGGAGGGGGGCGGAGCTGGGGGCCGGGTCCCGGACAGCGGCAGGGTCTCCGCTCCCACCTACTCACCTGAGTTCCGTCCGACCGGGGTTCCGGTCCGGAGCCGGCTCCCATCTCCCTCCTGCGATCTCTGGGCCGTCCCGGGGGCGTGGCGGGGCCCGAGCTGCAGTCGGAGCTGGGCGGGACGGAGGCGGCCGCCACCGAGACGCTGACCTCACTGGCCGCCACCGAGTAGGCCTCTGGGGGGACGGACGGGAGGGGGGAGGGCGGTCATGGGGCCGGCAAGGCCTCGCCCCCAGCCCCCTCTCCCTGGAGAGAGGGGGAGGGGCGGCCTGGATTTGGGGTGGGGAGGGCAGACCACCGGCCCCCTGCCCCTCCATCCCCGCCGGAGGCAGACAGACAAGCGCCCAGGGGCTCATTCCACTCTTCCGGGCCGCCCCCCGAGCCCGGACTCCCCGCGGCCCGCCGCCCCCCTCCCCGGGGGACCCCCGGGCCGCACTCCCCGCGGGCCGCCCCCCTCCCCGGGGGACCCCCGGGCCGCACTCACCGCGGGCCGCCCCCCGCGGGAAGCAGCAGCCCCATTTGGCCCAAAGCTTTCGGATGAGGTGGGCGCAGGCGCAGCGGCCCCCCCGCCGGCCCCCCCGCATGACGCCCGCGCCCCCCACCCCGGCCCGGCCATGCAGGGGCCCAGGGGGCCGGGGGAGCCCGCCGGGGGAGGGGGCCGGGGGAGCCCGCGGGCTCAGAGGCCGACCAAATAGCAGGCCGGAGGCTCCGGGAGGCCGCGGGCCGGGGCGGGGCCGGGCCGGGCCGGGCCGGACCCTGCTCCTCCTCCCTCCTCCCTCCTCCCCCTGCGGATAGCGGGCCGCGGGGTCCCGGGGGGTCCCGGGGGGTCCCGGGCGGCCCTCCACCTCCAGCCGCAGCCCGGGGACAATTAAGGTGACATCCCGGGCCGCGCCCCCCTCCTCGTTACCGCCACCCCTTCTTTCTGGACACCGGGAGGAGGGTCCTTCGGGGGGACGCGGGCGGGGCGGGGGGCGCAGGGCACCCCAAGTGTGGCAGGCCCCGCCTTGGGCGGCTCTGAGACCCCTCCCTTGCCCTCCTCTCCCGTCCCCTTCCCCCGCCGGGTTGGGCGCGGTGCGAATGTCCGCAGGTCCGGCCCCGGGCGGGCCGGAGAGTGAGGGCGGTGGCCCCGGGGCCCCGCGACCCTCGGCGGCGACCGGAGGACCGGCTCCTCCCCGCCCCCGCCCCCGCCCCCGCGCTCGGAGAACGAGGGACGTTCGCACCGCCCCCGCTTCCCCAAGGCCAAAGGGATTGGAGGGTCGTGCCCCGCCCGAGCCCCGCCTCACAGCCGTCCCCCGCTCACCTCCTCCTCCCCGCAGCCTTCCCTGATTGGCCTCCAGCTCCCTGCTTCCAATCCCAGCTCACCCCCACCAGCCCCCGGCTCTGAGGTTGCCCTCCCCCGCCCCTCGCCAACCGGCCCTCCCTCCAGAAGCAGCCAGGAGAGGAAAGTGTGTGTTTGTGTGTGTACACAGCCACACACGTGTCTGCCGTCTCCCAGTCGTCAGCCCGGTCTCTTTCTTCTGGCCTTTCTCCAGCCCTCAGCAGGGAGTACACTCCCAGGACAAGTCCCGTCACATTTGCTTCATTTTCTTTTTATTAAATCAAAAGCTACGAGGTCTTGGGGGTGGGGGGAAGATGAGGGCAGAGGCAGAGACTGAGAGGCAAAGAGACCTGGAGACGAAGTAGGGGCAGAGACACAGAAACAGCGGAGCCAAAGGGCGGGGCGGGCGGGGGGCGGCAGTGAGAGCCTGGGAATAAGAGCCAGGAAGGGGGCACGAAGCCTCTCCCAGGTCTCTTCTAGAGCAGCTAGTGGTAGGGTCGGGGCGGAGCTCGGGCCGGGGGCGGGGGCGGGTCACTGTCCAGAGGCCAGCTGGACGGAGGGCTTGAGTCCTGGGCTATGCTGGGCCTCGCCCGGAATTGGGTGTGCGTATGCGTCTGTGTGTGTGTGTGTGTGAATGTGGGCGGGGGGGTCACAGCTCACTTGACATGGGGAGCTGGGCAGCCCCCCCATCCAGGCAGGCCCTGGGAAACAGGGAGCTGGGCAGGCAGGTCGGGGTGGGGGGCTCGGGGTCGGGTCAGAGGTCAAAGGTCGGGGTCACTTAATCGTCTGTGATGCCCTTGGCTCGCAGCTCCTCCTGCACTCGGCTCAGGTAGGTGGGGTCGGGATACCCAAACCTGCGGGAGAGAGGAGCGTCAGCCAGATCCCGAGGCCCCCCCCGCCCCCGCCCTCCCACCCTCCGGCCCGGACTCCGACCTGACCTCCGGTGACCTCCCGGGCCCCAGGGGGGGCATTTCCCAGGGAAGGGGGAGTCGGGACACTGGGGAGGAGGGGACCCGAGGGTTTGGCGGAGTCGGGACTTGCAGGGATGAGTGCAGAGCTGGGGTCGGGGGCTGAAGTGGATGGAGTTGAAGGCGCAATGTGGGGTCAGAGGGGTGCACGGCGGGGGGCCAAAGGCGGGCAGTGCCCTGCAAGGGGTCGGCGGGCCGTTGGGGGGGGGCAGGGGGTGTGGGGAGGGGCTGTGGTCGCATCTGGGGAACGGGTGCGGTGGGGGCGCCCGGCGGGGGGCCGCGGGGGGGGGGGGCTGCAGGGGGCGCACAGCTGGGGGCCGCCGGTACAGCTGGTCTTGTGGTGGATGTCGTTCCAGGTGATGACATTGGGCCGCCCGGTGGTCATGGAGGTGCCCACGGTGAACGTGAGCCGCTGGTCGAACGCTTTCCGGAAGAGGCTCAGGACGCGGTTGCCCTCGGGGCAGTCGGGAAGGTAGGCCACCCGCGTGGTGCCAGGGTATCGGACGCCTGGGTTCGGGTGCTCGGCCTGCGGGGAGGCGGGGCACGTGGAGAGGGGCAGCACGGCCGGCCGTAACGGGACAGACGAGCGTGGTGTTCCCCAGGGTGCTCTGCCCTCCACCACCTGCCTCTTGGCTGACCTCGACACCGCTCCCCCCTTCGCCTCCCCCGCCTATGTCCAACGATTGACTGAGAGGTCTGTGCCCCAGAGGGTAGTGTGCCTGCCGGGACCACCCCCCCCATCTCGTTCCTGGGCCCGGGGCCCCCTGCCCCCTGGGCCCCTTTGCCCCATGAGCTCCCACCACCCACATGCCCCTCACTGCCTCTCTTGGGGATTTTTCACAGAGTGGAACCAAGTTCCACCCAGGCCTGTGGTATTCGCAGAAACTCTATCTGGCCCCCCAGCCCAGGGCGAGGGGCCCCGTTATGGCTCCACCCTCAGCCCCCTTCTCTGTAGTGGACCGTTTATCAGGACCCTGGTGTCCCCAGGGCGGGGACCAGGTCTGCTTCGTCTACTGCCCACTCCCAAGAGGTCCAGTAGAGTGCTCTGCATACTGAAGTTGCCCAGCACAGGGCTCTGCCTAAAGTAGGGACCCGGGATAGGGCCCTGTAGCCTGAAGGTACTCAGCCAGTCAGTCGGTCAATGGTACTGATTGAGTGCTTTCTATGTGCAGAGCACTGTACTAGGCGCTTGGGAGAATACAATATAGCAATATAACAGACATATACCCTGCCCGCAAGGAGCTTACAGTCTAGAGGGGGAGACAGACATTGATGGAAATAAATACATGACAGATATGGACATAAGTAGTGTGGGGCTGGGAGGGGGGGAAGCATAAAGGGCGCAAGTCAGGGCGACGCAGAAGGGAGTGGGAGAAAAGGAAAAGAGGGCTTAGTCAGGGAAGGCCTCTTAGAGGAGATGGGCCTCCAATAAGGCTTTGAAGGCGGGGAGAGTCATTGTCAGATATGAGGAGGGAGGGAGTTCGAGGCCAGAGGCAGGAGGTGGGCGACAGGTCAGTGGCGAGAGAGACGAGATCAAGGAACGGTGGGATGGTTGGCATTAGGAGGAGTGAAGTGTGCAGGCTGGGTTTTAGTAGGAGAGTAGTGAGGTGAGGGAGGAGGGGGCAAGGAGATGGAGTGAGCGCTTGAAAGCCAAGGGTGAGGAGCTTCTGTTGGATGCGGAGATGGATGGGCAAACCACTGGAAGTTCTCGAGGAATTCTTGAGGAATGGGGAAACACGGCCACTGCGGGCGCCACGTGGGACAGGGACTGCGTTCAACCCGATTTGCCTATATCCACCCCAGCGCTTACTGCAGCGGCTGACGCACAGTAAGGGCTGCGCAAATACCGGAATTATTATTATTACGGCCTGAACATTTTTGTAGAAAAATGGCCCGGGCGGCAGAGTGAAGTATGAACTGGAGTGGGGAGAGACAGGAGGCGGGGAGATCAGCAAGGAGGCTGATACGGTAATCCAGGTGGGAGAAGATAAGTGACTGATGGGATAAACGGAGCAGCAGTTTGGATGGAGAGGAAAGGGGAAAGAACCCTGGGCACAGCAGTATAACAGTCTGCACAGAGCAGTAAAGCAGTCATCTGCACCCAGGAGAATCCCAGCACAAGGCTCTGCACTCATCGGGCATCCAGACCAGAGTCATGCAAACAGTCGGCAGCCAGCACAGGGCTCTAGCCACAGTAGGCACCCAGTACGGTGTTCTGCATACAGCAGGCACCCAGCAGGTGCCTATTAAAGGTTCTGCCCTCACTAGATGCCCAGTACACCCGGAAGGCTCCCAGCACAAGGTGTCTAGGCTGGCACTCTGCAAACAGCAGTCACCCAGGAGGGAACCCAGTACCCTGGGGGTGCCCAGTACAGCACCCAGCAGTGACAACCGGCTCCCAGCGCAGTGCCTCCGCATACAGCAGGCGCCCCGCACAGGGCTCTGCACACAGTGGGCACCCAGGACGAGGCTCTGCACACAGTAGGTGCCCGACACCGGGCTCTACCCACAATAGGCGCCCAGTACAGGGCACTGCCCCCTCTCAGGATCGCACCTGGAGAGTTTCAAGTAGTCTACCAGTCTCGACTATGGGAGGGAGAGTCAAGCAGAGACCTACCCATTCCGTTCCTAGCTTGGGCAGTGACTAGCAAGTGGAAGGCCTCTGCTACAAGTCAAAACTTCCCTGTGCTGGGCAGCAGCGGCATGGGAGGGGGTGGGGGGAGAGGGCTCGAGTTTACTGCACGCAAAGAGGCAACGGTAAACCAATTCCCTATTTTTACCAAGAAAACTCTATAGGTACCCTACCGGAATGATTGAAGGAGGAGGTGGGGCGCTCTGGGAGAGATGTGTCCACTGTGTCGTTATGGTCGGAGACGACTCGATGGCATAAGACAAGACAGGGCTCTGCGCACAGTGGGCACTCAGCACAAGGCTTGGCACACAGCAGGTACCCAGCAGAGAGCTCTGCACACAGTGGGTGCCCGGCACGGGGCTCTGCACACAGTGGGTGCTCGGCCCCGGGCTCTGAGCCCAGACGGCGTCCAGCACCAGGCTCTGCATGCAGCAGGTACGCAGGCAAGCAGCCTGTATCCAGGTGGAGCCCAGTCCAACGGTCGCAGGCAGGGGAGGTGCTCGATATGCACTCACGATGGGGAACAGCGGGACAGCCAAGCTCCTTCGGGCATCCGCCCACCCGCCTGTGACAGGCTTGACCGGACCGATTCCATTTTGTCAGCCAGGGCCACCATTAGGTCGGAGCGAACACACCGCGTCCACGGGCGCGGTGAGCAGAGCAGTGGGGCGACCCTCGACCGACACGGCTGATAGTGAGTGAGGAGCCCCCGGGAAACGGGAAGTGGTGTATCTCGCCAAGCGCTGTCAGCAGATCAAGGGAGCGGTCCGCGCCCAGTATCGCTGATGGCGCGTGGGCAAGACCCCGGGAGGGCGGCATTCGCCCACGCCTACCCTGATTGGCCAAGAGCGCGCCATCGGAGAACCACCCTGGATGGGAAGCCTGGATGGGCCAGATACCCTATACGACCGGCACCCGGGAGTCGGCTCTCCGTAGCGGGACGAGACCCCTCCCTAGAGTGTGGGACGACCGCTCTGGGATGGCCGGCACCGGTGACACCGTGAGGAACCCACTGGGAACGTGAGTGAAGCTCCCCTTGCCATTGGCCTAGAACAGCGCCGGGCGTCCCCCTGGGGCTGAGTGCGCAGGTCTGACCTGTAGGTATGTCCCTTAAAGACCTGATACTCACTGTTCCCCTGAATCACCCTTGGGAATGGGTGATACCGGAGTCTCCTAGGTTTCCTCTCTCTACCACTGTGAGTCTGTCCTTGGGAAAGCCACCTTCCATGGATTAGCGTTGGAGCGCGGGGCCATAGAAACCCACTGCCTCCCCAGTGAACGGGATGATGATGAGAAGCGGGTGCCGCCCGCTAGATAAAGCCCTGGCCTGGGAGTCAGAAGGACCTGGGTACTGACCCCGACTCTGCCACGTGTCTGCTGTGTGCCCTTGGCCAAGTCACTTCACTCCTCTGGGCCTCAGTTACCTCGTCCGTACAGTGGGGTTTTAGACTGTGAGCCCCAGGTGGGACGGGGACTGTTTCCAACCCGATGATCTTGGGTCTACCCCGGCGCTTAGAACGGTGCCTGGCACATAGTAAGCACTGAACAAATACCATTAAAAAAAAAGGAAAAAGAGTGGCCTCAATGAGCCACTGTGTGGTGGTGTGGGCAATCTTATTCTTTGCAAACAGGTTCCCGCTCCTCTGGTACCGTGCACGCGGGTGGCCAAATAAAGACTCTCGCCCCAGCCCTGCTGTGCGTCCCGCCCTCGACAGGGTGAGGGGGCTGGCCGCCACTGTGGGGGCGGGGGAGGGCGGCGGGGCTGGGGGAGGAGAAGGAGAAGGGGCTCTTACCCCCTGGACGCCGGGTGGGAAGACGTACTGGATGACGATGGTGCCGAACTTCTCGTAGCTGGGCAGCAGCAGGCTGGAGTCGCGGGAGACCAGCATGCGGCCATTGAGGGGCTGGTTGCCCACGAGGCGGCCGTAGAAGCGGCCGCACATGGGACAGGCCTGCTTGACCTGCAGCGCGCGGGCGATGCAGCCCTCGCAGAACGAGTGTCCGCACTTCTCCAGCGTCTTGGCGTTCTGGATCTCGCCCAGGCAGATGGGGCAGGTGTCGTCCGGCTCCTCGGGGGGAGCGGGGCCGGGGGGACCGCGGGGGGCAGGGCCGGGCCCGGGGGGCGGCCCGGCGGGGGGCGGCCCGGCCAGGACCAGGCAGCGCGCCGGCTCCCCGAGCCGCTCGGCCTTGCGCAGCTCCTTCTCGGCCTCCTTGAGCAGGGCCTTGAGGGCCTTGCGGGCCAGGTGGAGGCCGCTGGGGGGCGGCGGGGCGGCCTGGGGGGCGATCTGCAGCACGTAGATGTCCGAGGTCTCGCCGTCGATGAGGATGGACACGCGGAACTCCTCCCGCAGCCGCGCCAGCCGCGCCGGGCTGTCCCGGCTCACGAACTCCCACAGCCGCTTGGGCACCGTCACTTTACTCTTGCAGCTGCTCCCGCAGCCGGCCATCCTGGACAGCACAAAGGACACTGACCCCCCCGGCGGGGGGTCCGGTCAGGAGCGGGGGGCTCCCCTTCCCCTGCCAGATGCCCCTCGACCCCGGCCCCCACCACTGGCCCGGGCCTGCCCCCTAAAACTATCTGCGGCACCTCCTGCACTAGTTTTCTTGAGAATCAGCCCGGTGGGGGGTGCGCGGGGCCTCAGTCCCGGATCGGGGGCAACAGGGCGGAGGGAAGCAGCCTTGAGCGCAGGCAGGCAGGGACAGAAAATCTGGAGAAGAGTTCAGGCGCTAGGGTGGGAAGTCCAAGGTCCACGGGGGATCATTCCCGGGGAAGGGATGGCCCTGAGAGCCAGTGATCTGCGCATGGAGGTGTCAGTCTCACGGAGGGCTCGGTCCTATGGATGGGCCATCTCGGGGGGCGGGGAGGGGTGGTGGGGCGTCTGCAGCCCGGGAAGGGGACATCAGTCCTGGGGTGGGCTCAGTCCAGGGGGTCGGAAAGCCAGGAGGAGATAAATCCTGAGGAGAGAGGGTCAGTCTTGTGGAGGGCTCAGGCCTAGGGGTGGGCGGTCCGGGAGTGGGGGCAGCCCGGGGGAGGTCAGTTTGGGGGTGGGGGGCGGTCAGACTCATGGAGGGCTCAACCCTAGGGGCGGGCGGGCAGGCGGGCGGGCAACCCGGCGGGGGAGATCAATGCTCGGAGAGTCAACCCGGAGGGGTCAGTCCCGGTGGTCAGCTCTATCTGGGGAGCCCACGGATGTCGCTGGTACTGGAACGGCTACCATCTGGGCTCCGAGAGGATGGGCCTCAGGCCCCGGGGATGCACGTGGGGGGCCGGAGGGGGAAGGGGGAATGTCTACATTACCACAGGACCATCTAACTGCCCTGTCCCCAGGCGACTGAGCCTCTAAAACAGCCCCGGGGGAACTAGCCCGTCTCCCTGCCCAAGAAATGAACGGCCAGCTTGAGCCAGTAAACTTCCCTGGCTTCCTGCAAGGCCAGGTCGGCATCAGCGCAGCCCCCTGCCAGCCTCCCGACTCCAAAAGTGTCCCTCAACACATTCCCCCAAAGACTGGGTGGCCCTTGAGGCCGGGGAAAGGAGCCGGGTCAACCCCACTGACCCCACCCCGGGACTCCGCTCACTGCCCGGGGGCCGGGGGAGACCCCAAGCCCGGGGCTCTCCCCCGCCCTCGCCTCTCGGGAACCGCTACCCCCACAGGGGGTCGGAGAGAGGACCCTCGCCCGGAGGTCTCCCTCCCTTCGGCGGGGAAACTGAGGCTTGGAGAGACAAGACACGATGGAGGCTATGAGGTCTGGCGGGGGCAATCGGGAGGCACGAGGGGGCCCGGGGAGGGGCCCGGGGGAGGCTGAAGGGACACGAGAGGATGAGGCCGGTGGATAGCGGGGTTCGGGGAGATGGGGGGAGAGGGAGCGAGGGATGAGGCCTCCGGGGCCCGGGCAGGTGGGCGGGAGGGCGCTACCCGGGCGGCTGGGGGCGGGGGGGGTGGGCAGGACCTCCAGCCCCGGGCACCCGGACCCGCAGGCCGGGGAGGGGAGGGGGAGGCCAAGGATGGGAGGGGGAGGCCGGGGAGGGGGAGGCTAAGGATGGGATGGGGAGGCCAAGGAGGGGAGGGGGAGGCCAAGGAGGGGACGGGGAGGCCAAGGAGGGGACGGGGAGGCCAAGGAGGGGACGGGGAGGCCGGGGAGGGGAGGGGGAGGCCAAGGAGGGGACGGGGAAGCCGGGGAGGGGACGGGGAGGCCGGGGAGGGGATGAGGGGGGAGGCCGGGATGCGCGCTCCCCCGCCCCAGACGCCGCTACGGAGGCCGAGAGGGTCCGGGGGTGGGGGTGGGGTGCGGGGCAGGCGGGAGGCCGGACCTGAGAGGGTCTCGGGGGGCGGGGGCGGGGGGCGCGGGCGGGGGGCGCGGTGCCTCCTACCTCCCGGCAGCGCCGCCATCATCGTCACGTGACCGCGCCGTTGCCGGGATGACGGTCCGGCCCTAGCAACGGGGGCGGGCGCGACCCACGGACCGGCGGGGGGGGGGAGGGGGGAGGGGAGGGGAGGGGCGGGGGGCCAAGCTCCCACCCGCCCCCGCAACACCCACCACAAGAATAATAATCATCATAGTATTTGCTAGGCGCTCACTATGGGCCACGCACGGTAAAAGTAACGGTGGTATTTGGTAAGCACTTACTATGTGCCGAGCACTGTTCTAAGCGCTGGGGGAGAGACAAGGTCATCAGCGTGGCCCACGTGGGGCTCACAGTCGTAATCCCCATTTTACAGATGAGGGAACTGAGGCACAGAGAAGTCAGGTGACTTGCCCCAGGTCCCAGGTCCTGCCGACTCCCAGGCCGGCGCTCTAGCCCCCACGCCAGGCTGCTTCTCAATCCCGACCCCCGACTCCGGCCCCAGATGCCCAGTTCCCCCTGCCCATCAGATAGCTGCCTCTGACACCAAACATCGCCCTCCCCTCCCCCTGCCCCCCAATCCTGAGTGACCAGTGGGCCAGCCAACTGGCTGACCATCTTCCCCGGGCCCCATGACGACTGCCACCCACACAGCCCCCCGACCGCTTAAATGATGTCCAAAGTCAGCTGGGGGGCAGGCTCAGTTCAATAATTTATTCTGGGTGCGATGACAAAGTCCCCATTTTTTCTCTTAAAAAAACAAAGCCCCTCCCCCCTCCCCGAAACAGGCATCCTTCACATCCCCCCTACCCAAAACCAACCTTTGGGGGAGAGGATGGGGAGACCAGACAAGATTGATCAAACGCCAAAAGGGGGACCGCACACTACTCCAGTCGCCGATGGCTCCGCGGCCCAACGGACCCTTGTTACCCCTCAGTCCCCCCAAGCCGGCTTCAGCCCACGATGGGTTGGGGAAGAGTGGAGGGGTCCACGATTGACCCCTGGAAGCCTGGCAGGGTGACCGTGGCCAGGGCCCGGGGGGTGGGGGGGCTGGAGGCCCAGCTGTATCCTCTATCTCCTTGCTGCCTGCTGGCAGGGAGGAGGGCAGCAGGTGAGATGCCTCAGCTGGCCAGCACCTGGGGCAGACTGGGAGGGCAAGTGGGGGGGGGGGGCGGGTAGGGGAATGACCTTGGGTCAGTCCTATAAAGACGACAGCACAGTTCTGGGACCGGGGTGAGTTTTATGTGTGTGTGGGAGGCGGTGGATGGCAGAGCTGCAGCTTCCTCTACTTTTGGATCATCATAGAAAGGACAAGGCACTTGAGTGGTGAGGGGCAGGAAGGAGGCAGGAGGAGGCAGAGACCCTCTGCCCATCTCCTAGGCAAAGATGTTCGAGATGAAGTCCAGGAAACGCTTGGCATACTGCTCAGGGTGCACAGTGGAGATCTCTGCGCCGGCCTGCGGGTAGAAGGGCAGGGTGGGAGTGGGCCAGAGGGGAAGAAGGTGTGGGGGACGTGGGGGGGGGCCCAGAAGGCGTGGGGTCACCGGAGGGAGGGCTGGGAGCATGGCTGGGCATTATGGAGGTGCTCTCAACCCCACCATCCAATATGGGCAGTGAGAGTTTCGGGGTCGGGGTGACTCGGCTAGCCTAGCCCAACGCCTTACCCTCTGCCCTACCCTTGGGAGGTGGGGAGAGGGGTTGGGGGCAAAGGGTCCTTGGGCAGCTGTCCTGATGCCCACGCTCACCCCGTGTTTGACCGTCTTGGCCGCGTGAGCTGCCTTCTTCCTGGCATCGTACTGGGTCAAGATGTCAATGACGCCCATGAAGTACACTTCCTGCTGGGGGGCACCTGGGGTACAGTGGGTGGGGGGCCAGACTTAGACTCCCACCCGTAATGGGGAGGCAGGGGTCAAGGGTCACCCTGTCCCTTGGGGAGCACTCCACTGCCCCTTCCACCACCCTCTCCCAAGCAGCCTTCAGGACTGACCCGGTAGCACCCACTCCCCCACACCGCTGTCCTTCCACATGTAGGCCACGTCTCCCCCGAGAAGCCGGCGGCTCCTCAGGGGCGAGGGCCACGCGCCTCCTTTCCTCTGCCCGCCGCCGGGCCCCCCAGTACCCCTCCCGCTCTGGCTGGGGAGATGTCCTCCCCCTGAGGACTGGCAGCCCCTTGAGGCCTGGGACGGGGTCTCTTCCATCCTGAAGGAGGAGGAGGAGAAGAGAGTGGGGTTGATGAGGGAGGCGGGGGGGAGAGAGGAAGGGGGGGGGGGGGTTCGGGCGGCCCACCGGGTGCTCGGCCTGGGAAGCCACTGACCCTGGGCACTGCGGACGGCGTACACGTCGATCAGCGATTCGAACTCCCCGGGTCCCAGGGGCCGGTGGGCGTGGACGGAGCCGCCGATGCCCTCGGGGGAGGAGCCGTAGGAGCCCGGCGGGAGAAGGTGAGGAGTGGCCCCAGAGTCCCCCTCGCCGTCCAGCTCCTGCTCCTGCTCTTGCTCCTGCTCGGCGCGCTCAACGTCATGGATGCCCAGCAGGAGACTGTAGTCCATGATCTTCAGCTGCACCAGGAACTGCGCACAGCCACCGCACCCAGAATAATCATCATCGTCATCACCGTCAATCGGGACTGGGGGACTTGTCAACCGCTTACTAGGGGCCAAGTACTGGACTAGATAAAGATCAATTCCCACATGGGGCTACACAATCTATAATCTAAGACCACGTACTGAATCTCCAGTTTGCAGCTCTGGGAACTGAGGCCCAGAGAAGTGAAGTGACTTGCCTAAGGTCACAGTGCAGATGCGTGGCGGATCGACATTAGAACCAAGGTCCTCTGACTCCCGGGCCCATGCTCTTTCCATCAGGCCACACTGCTTCTGTGGGTCTGGTGGTCAAGGAATTGTCCCCGCTGCCCCCATCCACTCCCTACTGACAGCCCGGCACTTCCCCTCCCTCCCCCCACGTCCCGACCCCCCAAATTCTCTCCCTCCCGGCCGGGGCCCGAGCCGGCGGGATCCAAGGTGGCAGTCCCACCTCCACATCTCTCTTGAGCTTCTCCAGGAAGACTTTCCGCTCTTCCTCCCCTACGTAAATCTTCTGGTTCTTGTTCAGAAAGTCCATGTCCTTGAGCGTGGGCAGATCCTTCACCTGGGGGTGGCAGGCTCATACACACTGAGTCCCTTCCCCATGCAGCCCCCCCCACCCCCACAAATATACAGACCCCCACGACACACCTGCATGCCCCCCACCCCCTTGGACACCCCCAGGCTCCGACAGAGACCCAGGACCACCCACCCCCTCCAAGCCATGGTCCTCCAGGGCCTCACCTTCTCCTTGTCACTGGCTTCTCGGGACACCAGGGAGCCCTGCCGGGAGGACACAGATGGAGAGCTGCCATCAGCGGCGGGGCTGGGTTCCCACTGCCCCATCCCCGCCCTCCACCCCCCATCGCGGCCCCTCACCTTGAGGTCGTACTTCCTGTGCACCGACAGGCGGTGGCTGAACATGTTCCTCATGACGAGCAGGTAGCTGTGCTCGCTGTCCACACTGACCCGATACATGCCCAGGAACTGCGGCAGCAGAGTGCTCCCGTGACACTTCACCACGTACTGGGCCGCAGCAGAGAGAGAGAGAGAGGTGCTGCCCGGGACGGCCCGGGGTCAAGGGAGGCGGGGGCGGGGGGGAACGGAGGGAGGGCGGGGAGCGAAGGGGGTGGGGAGGGAACTCACCTGGTGGTAGTCAGAGAGGTTGCTGTGCATGTCGGCAATGTCTTCGCTGGACACTTCCTTGATGACCAGCGTCTTGTCATAGGAGACCAGAAAGCGGCCATCGCTGCCCTCCGTCTCACTGGGGGGACTTCGGGTCAGGGAGACCTGGGGCAGGAAGGGAGGCAGGCATCACCCGCACTCACGCCAGACACGGAGGCTGGGACTGTCCAACCCACAGGAGGGGCCGGGGAGAAAGGTTGGGGGCCAAGACGCACCTGGTAGTCCTGGTCATCAACACCAAACCGATCTCGCAGGTTGCGGAACACCTGGGGGCAATACTCCTTGAACTTGAACTGGCTGGGCAGGTTCTCTCTAGAGGTGAGACACAGGGGGTCAGCTCCAAGGGACTCGGGGCAGCGGGAAGCTCTCTGGACCTTTTCTAACTTCACTGACTCTGAAATCCCAGTCCCCAACCTCATCCTCCTCACCTGCCCTCTCTCCCATCAACCCTCCCCTCAAAACCACCCTGCCCTCTGCCCAGAGACCTCTGATCTCTGGACACCCACCCTTCCGCCCACCACTTTCACCAGGCCGCCAGGCCTCGTGAGGGTGGCCTCGCCATCGTACCCTTTCTCGACGCACACATCCAGTCTCCCACTCCACGCTGAACTCAACTCTCTCGATGCCCATCTTTTCTTCGATCTGACGCCCCCGTCCTGCCCCTCACCCCGGCCCCCAACCCTAACTCACCGGCCTGGATGGCCCCCAGCACTCCCCCGCCCCCCAACCCTAACCTGCAGGCCTGGACGGCCCCCACAGTCACTTTCTCCGTTCAGGCGCTAAGCCCTCGGAGCGCGGCTCTGCTGGAGGAAAAGAATCCTGCCACCAGCCCTACCTGGTCCTCCCCAACCTTCCTGGCTCTCACTCTGCCCGGCAACACTATCCACCTTTCAAGCACTGTACTAAGCACTTGGGACACTACAATACGACAGAGTCGGCAGACATGTTCCCTGCCCACAGTGAGCTTAACGTCCGTCTCCCCCTCTAGACTGAAATACGAATAAATAGATTATGAATGGGGACGGAAGTGCTGTGAAGCTGAGGGGTGAATAAAGGCTGCAAATCCAAGGGGACGCAGAAGGGAGTGGAAGAAGAGGAAATGAGGGCTTGGTCACTGGTGTGCCTCCCTCACTGACTCCGGTGCCCACGGCCCGCACCAACTACTCCCTGATTTTCTCTCCCTTCCGAAACCACCCTCGTGTCAGCCCGATGACCTTGCCAATTATTCTGTTGCCAACGCTGAAACTATCAGGTGGGAATAGCCCAAAATCTGCCCCTCACCTCCCTCCCATATCAATATCTACTCTGATACTTCTCGGCCCTTACTCAAAGAGCCTCCTGTCTGCTTTGACAATCTGTCCCTCTCACTCCTGCGCCTCTGACCCCATCCCTTCTCCCCTTCTAAAAACACCCACACCCATCCTTCTTCCCTCCCGGATCACCACCTTCAACTGTCTTCAGACAGCTCCTTCTCCTCCGCTTTCAAACACGTCCACCTCTCCCCTCTCCGAAAGCAAGCCTCTCTCGACCCCACGGCCCGCTCCGGCTCAGGACCCACCTCCCCCGCTGCTCCCGCTTTTGTCCAAACTCCTCCAGCGGGCTGCTTATCCCCGCTGCCTCCACGTCCTCTTCTCCAACTCCCTCCTCGAACTCTGCCGATCCAGCTCCCGCCCCCTCCATTCCACTGAGGGGACCGCCCTCTCCCAGGACACGGATGACCTTCTCCTCCTCACCAAATCTAACGGCCTCTACGCCACCCTCATCCTCCCCAACCTCCCGGCTGCCTCGGACACCGCGGACCACCGCTTCTCCCAGAAGTGCTACTTGGGGCTTGGTTGCTCTGACCCTGCCCTCTCCTAGTTCTCTCCTCCTGCCTCTTTGTCCATTCCTTCTCAGGCCCTGTCACCGACCCCGCCTCTGCCTCCCACTCCCGCACAGTGAGTGTTCCTCAGGACTTTTCTCTAGGACCTCTTCTGTCCTCCGTTTACCCGCCCACTCCCAAGACTTCCAGGGCCATCACCAGGCAGATACCTAGACTCCAAGTGGAAAGTGCCCCAGACCGGGAGTTGGGAGATTCAGATTCTAATCCTGACTCTGTCCATTCATTCATTCATTCAATCATATTTTTTGAGCGCTTACTGTGTACACGGCACTGTACTAAGCACTTGGGAGAGTACAGTATAACAATAAGCAGACATTCCCTGCCCACAACAAGCAAACAGTCTAGAGGGGGAGGCAGACGTTAATAAATGAATGACAGATACGTACGTAAGTGCTGTGGGGCTGGGAGAGAGTCAAGGTGACACAGAAGGGAGTGGGAGAAGAGGAAACGAGGGCTTAGGGACGACCTCTTGGAGGAGACGTGCCTCTAATAAGGTTCTGAAGGCAGGGAGAGTCACTGTCTGTCGGATTTGAGGGAGGGTGTTCCAGGCCTGAGGCAGGACGTGGGCAAGAGATCGACGGCAAGATAGACGAGACTGAAGAACTCCACTGAAGATCGTTGCCTACCGGGTAATCTTGGGTATTTCACTTCTTTGTGCCTTCGTTTCCTCATCGATCAAATAGTAATAATGATGGCATTTGTTAAGCGCTTCCTACGTGCAGAGCACTGTTCTAAGCACTGGGGGATACAAGGTGATCGGGTTGTCCCACGTGGGACTCACAGTCTTAATTCCCATTTTACAGGAGGTAACTGAGGCACAGAGAAGTGAAGTGGCTTGCCCCAAGTCACACAGCTGACAAGTGGTGGAGCAGGGATTCGAACCCATGACCTCTGACTTCCACGGAGCCACACTGCTTCTAATGAGGGCGAGACACCTCTTCTCCCTTCCCCTTAAACCTGTGAGCCCCATGCGGGGCAGGAACTGAGAGTCTGATCTGATGTAGATGTGTAGAACAACTGTTCCTTGGAGGAAATGTGAATTTTAGTAAGTTGAAGGGAATGAAGATAGGGATGTGAGTGCTCCGGGGCGGGACAGAGCAAGGGAGCGCCCAAAGGTGTAGGAATCGCGGAAGGCCAAAATGACAGTTGGGGAAGGCATGTAAGGTGACAAATTAAAAATTAATCAGGGGTGGACTGATTCATTCCAGAGTTGGGGAGCGTCGTGGTCTGCCAGATGTGAGGAGGTTCCAGACCAGAGGGAGGGTGTGAGCCCCGGTGCAAACGCCACACGCTGTCCTCCCTGTCGTCGCGCTAGCCCCAACGTTCTCCCCTGCCACCTCGCTCCTCCTCCTCCTGCCTCTGGGACATCCCTACGTGGATGTTTTGCCGGCACCTCAAGCTCAACGTATGCACAACTGATCTCCTCAACCTCCCTCCCAAATCCTCTCCTTCTCCTCACTTTCCCACACCTGGTGACAACACCATCATTCTCCCCAACTCTCAAGCCCACAACCTCGACATTATCGTCGACTCCTCCCTCTCTTCCAGGCCCTATCTTCGGTCAACAGAAGCTACCGTTCTTTCTCCGTGATGTGCGTGGAATACAGTCTTTCCTCTCCATCCAAATAGCCACCAGGCTAGTCCAAACAACCGGCATCTCCCGCCTCGTCTACTGCAACCGCCTCCTCGCAGACCTCCCTTTTTAGTCCATGCTACACCCTGCTGCCCTGATCATTTCTCTAAAACCCCCTCGGCACACATCTCCTCGCTTCTCAGAAATCTCCAACGGCTGCCTATCCCCTTTGCCATGAGCCGAAACTCCAGAACCCTGCCTTGAAGACAGTCGATCGGCAATCTCCCTCCTCCTTACCCTCCCTCCGTTCCCACCCGACCTCAGCTCAAAGACCCAGTTACTGTGCCTTGTTCTAATCTCTCTCACCACCAACCTCTCGCTCACACTCTCCTTGCAGTCTGGAACCTCATCTCCAGCAGACCACAACTCTCCTATCTCCGAAGTCCTCCCCCGATTAATTTCTAACTTGCCGCCTTACATCTCCTCCCCGACTGTCATTTTGGCCTTCTGCGATTCTGCCACCTTTGGGCTTTCCCTCGCTCTGTGCCCCACAGAGCCCTCACATTCATATCTTCATACCTTTCAACTTACTAACGAGCACATCTCCTCCAAGGGGCAGATGATTCATAAATCTCCATCTCCAGCTCTGACCTACCTCCCTCTCTGCAGTCTCGCATTTCCTCCTGCCTCCGGTGCGTCTCTACTTGGATGTCCTAAAGATACCTCAAAACTTAACACGTCCAAAACAGAACTCATCTTTCCACCCGGACCCTATCCTCCCCTCGACTTTCCCGTCACCGAAAACGCCGCCGTCCTCCTTTGTCTCGCAGGCCCTTGACTCTGGCCCTCTCCTCACCGCTCTCATTCAACCTTCAACTGGCGACCGACACGTCGGGAGACGTGCACGCCTCTAGACTGTAAGCTCCCCGTGGGCAGGGAATGTGTCTACCAACTCTGCTCTATTGTACTTTCCCAAGCGCTTAGTACGGCAGTCTGCACACGCCGTAAAGACTCCAAAACATGCCACCGGTTGAGCTGTGATTTATTTTCACGTCTACCTCCCCTTCTAGGCTGTCAACTCCCCAGGACAGGGAACGCGTCTGCCCGTCGCGTGGAACCGTCCTGTCGCCAAGTGCTCCGTCCGGTGTTCCGCACAGGAAAAACGTTCCATCGATCCCGCCGGCCGATTCCTCCTAGCATCCGCCCACAGCCCTAAACCGTCGCCTCCCCGAAAGCGGGGATGGCGTCTACGTCCCCCACTCTCCCGTGGCTCCAAAGGAGCCCGGGCTGGGGAGTCAGAGGTCACGGGTTCTAATCCCGACTCCGCCGCTTGTCAGCTGTGTGACCTGGGGCAAGACACTTCGCTTCCCTGTGCCTCGGTCATCTCATCCGTAAAACTGGGGATGAAGACTGGGAGCCCCGCATCCGGATCATCCCAGTGCTTGGCACGTAGTAAGCGCTTAGCAAATACCCGCGTTATTATTAGTAGAGAAGCAGCGTGGCTCAGTGGAAAGAGCACGGGCTTTGGAGTCAGGGGTCATGAGTTCGAACCCCAGCTCTGCCACTCGGCAGCTGGGTGACTGTGGGCAAGTCCCTTCGCTTCTCTGGGCCTCAGTGACCTCATCTGTCAAATGGGGATGAAGACTGGGAGCCCCCCGTGGGACAGCCTGATTCCCCTGTGTCTACCCCAGCGCTGAGAACAGTGCTCTGCACATAGTAGGCGCTTAACAGATACCAACGTTATTATTAAATACCAACATTATTATTTATTAGCGCAGGGCTCTGCAGAGAGCGGGTGCCCGGCGGACACCACGGACGGGGTCCGGGGGCTGCAGGGCGGAGCCGGGGCTCACCGGTGGAACAGGTGGTTGTTGACTTTGACCTTGGAGCTGGCTTTGAAGTCGTCGGGCAGCAGCATGACCGGGGGGGGCACCTGGCTGAGCTCGTTGATCTGCGGGGAGAGGACGGGCCGGGGCCGGGGCCGGGGCCGGGCCGGGCGGTGGGGAGGGGGGCACGGGGAGCCTCGCCGACCCCCGGGGGGGGGGCGGGGCGGGGCGGGGGACCGGGACGGGCGGGGTCCGGGGGTCCCGGGGGGTGGGGGGAGGGGGCGCTCACCGAGTGGGCCACGCCCCAGAGGAAGACGCCGAGCAGCGGGTCCGCCGCCCGGAACACCTTCACCTTCTGCTGCACGAAATGCTTCTTCTTCGTCTTGGAGGCGAAGCCGCAGCCCGGGCCCGGGCCCGCCCCCGCCGGACCCGCCGACGCCGCCCCCGCCGGACCCGCCGTGGCCGACGCCGACGCCGCCGACGACGCCGACGACGCCATGGCCGCCCCCCGGAGCCCCCGGAGCCCCCGGAGCCCCCGCCCCGCCGGAGCCGGAGCCGGAGCCTCCCGCCCCACACCAACCCCGGAAGTGGCGTCGGGCGGCCCCTCCGTCACGTGACGAGGGCCGTTTGGCTCCGCTCCGCGAGACCTGTGACGTCATCGCGCCGGCCCCCGCCCCCCCCCTCCCCGCGGCGCCAGAGGGAGGGCGGCGAGGCAGGCGGGGGGGGGGGGGGGGGGACCTGGGTCGGCCGCGAGGGGGCGCCCCGGCGGCGGCGCCTGAGGCAGCGCCCGCTGCCCCCTAGCGGGGAGCCGGTTCGCACCTGTCTCTCGACCGCCGCCGCCGGGCGGGCGCCCTTGGTCCCGCCCCCTTGCGCGGCCCCGACGATTCCTTCGGCGCGTGGCTCCGCGGAAAGAGGTCGAGCTTGGGAGCCGGAGGTCATGGGTTCGAATCCCGCCTCCGCCACCTGTCCGCTGGGTGACCGTGGGCCAGTCACTTCCCTTCCTCTGGGCCTCAGTTCCCTCGTCTGCCAAATGGGGATGAAGACCGTGAGCCTCACGTGGGGCAACCCGATGACCCTGGATCTCCCCCAGCGCTTAGAACAGGGCTCTGCACATAAGAAGCGCTTAACAAATACCAACGTTATTATCACTCAACAGTATTTACTGAGCGCTTACTATGTGCGGAGCACTGTATTAAGCGCTCGATGGTCCCTGAGCCTCGTCCGTCCCCGGGCCTCGCCCAACCGACGGCCAAGTCGGTGGGCGGCCGCACCCCCGAGGCTCTCCCCTCCCGGGGTCGTGGGGGAAACCGAGGCCGAAGCGACCATTACAGACTGGCCTTTGGCCCGGTTTAAGTGCCGGCCTCCGTCCCGCGGCTTTCTGCCTCCTCCGGGAGGCCTTCCCCCGTCACGTCCCTCCAACGTTCACCTTTAACTTCTTGCTTTTTATCCCTAATCCCAATCCCCGTGTAGGTTGGGAATGTTTTTATTCGTTTGCCTATACATTTAATTATTTGATTAGCCGGTAAAACCGAAGCCACGGATCACGTGTCTTGCCATCCTCCGAAGAGCTTCCTCAGTAGAGCGCCTAGCCCCGGGTTAGGTGCTCTGAACGTTCATCCCAATGACTAAGCGGCCCTGCTCTCCCCACCTCGAGCCACAGTGCTCTGTCACCTGGTTTTCTACGACAGTGACGGCCTGGTTTCCAGCCGGCCTGTCCCCGGTCCGGGACCACTTCGGACCAGAAGCTTTTCTGTCCTTTTCTGGTTTTCTCTGGATGCCCTGTCACGTTTCACACTTCCCCGGGGAGGGGCCTGAAGGCCCTGGAGCGAGAGGGGCCCAAAGTCCCCCCCGGGGCCCAGGAGGAAAAAGCTAGGGTGGCGCCCGAATGGCACCCGTCACGTAATCACGTGTTACACATCTCGTATCGTCACTCGTAAATGCTACTTACTGAGCACTCACTGTGTGCAGAGCAATGTACTAAGCGCTTGGGGGAGTCCAATGTAACTGATATATTACACATTAGAAATTACTTAGTTGTTCATATTAATGTCTGTCTCCCCCTCTAGACCGTAACCTCATTATGGGCAGGGAATGTGCCCACTAATTCTGTTGCACTTACTCTCCCAAGTGCACGTGCGGTGCCCTGCACATACTAAGCGCTCAGAAAATACAAAAAAAAACCAAGAGTTGGCAGATAGGTTTCCTGCCCACAGTGAGTTTACGGTCTAGAGGGGAAGACAGACATTAATGTAAATAAATAATTTATAGTATATAACTAATGGATGATATGTACATAAGTGCCATGGGTTGACAGTGGGGCGAGTATCGAATGCCCAGAGGTCACAGATCCAAGTGCATAGATGACACAGCAGGGAGAGAGAGCTGGGGTAAAGAAGGCTTAATCAGGGAAGGCCTCGAGGAGGAGATGTGACCTCGCTAAGGCTTTGAAGGTGGGGAGAGTGGTGGTCCGCTATACATGAAGGGAGAGGGAGCTTCGGGCTGGGGGAGGAACGTGGGAAAGGGGTCGATGGTGAGACAGACGAGACAAGGGCACATCGGGTCAGCTGGCACTGGGGGAACAAAGTGGGTGGCCTGAGCTGTAGTAGGAGATCTGTGAGGTAAGGTCGGAAGGGGAGAGCTGATTGAGTACTTTAAAGCCAGTGGTGAGGAATTTCTGTCTCATGGGTCTCCTTGTCTGGTATCGGCGAGGGCCATCATTGGCCAATCAATTAATCAATGGTATTTATTGAGCACTTTCTCTGGGCAGAGCACTGTACTGAGCACTTCCATAAGTAGACGCCCTCCCTTCCCATAAGAAGCTTGCAGTCTAATGAGAGAGACAGAAATACAATAATTTACGAATAGGGTAATCAGAATAAGTAACTATCAGTTGTAACTATGCGGTAGTTTTATTCATATATTCACGATGCTGAGGAAGTCGATAGGCGAGAGCTAGAGGAGGCTTATGGGTTGATGTGACGTGGGTCGTGAGGCGTTAATAGAGAAGGCTGTTTTGGTGGAGGGAGGATTTCAGGAGGCCTTGAAAGTGTAAGTGGCCTGTCGGATTTGAAAGGGAAGGGGGTTCCAGGTGGGAAGAAGGGTCCGGTCTAGGGATCAGAGGCGGGACAGTCCAGAACAAGGCCCCGTGAGAAGGTGAATCGAGGAGGAACCAAGCGTGTGAGATGGGGTCTGGCGAGAGAAGAGAGCGGATAAGAAAAAGGGAGAGAACAAAGTCAGTCAGTCAATCGTATTTATTGAGCGCTTACTGTGTGCAGAGCACTGTACTGAGCGCTTGGGAGAGTACAATAGAAGAATATAACAGAAACATTCCCTGCCCACAACGGGTTTACCGTCGAGAGGGGAGCTTACCGCCTAGAGTCCCTTGAAGCCAGGGGTCAGGATTTTCTGCTTGATGTCGAGAGGAATGGGTGACCATTAGAGGTACTTGAGGGATGTGGAAACGTACAGGGCGACATTTTAGAACTATCACCTGGGCAGCAGCGTGAAGTAGGGGCTGGAGAGAGGAGAGCCAGAGGAGATCAGTGAGGAGCCTGATTCACCGGTCGAGGCGCGGGGTAACAAGGCTGGTGGCTGTTTGGATGGAGAGGATGGGGGCGGATCTTGGAAATGGTGTGGAGGTGAGAACCAGTGGGCTTTAGTGACAGGCTGAATGTGAGAATTAAGAGTGAGACTTAAGGATAACGTCCAGGTTGTGGGCTTTGGAGACGGGACAAGACAGGACAATGTGGTTTTGTCAGCTGTGATGGGAAAGGTGAGGATTTGGTCAGGAAGATGAATTCAGCCTTCAGCAAAATTTTGACATGTTGAGCTAAGACAGAGGTTCTGGGAGCAAGAGGCGGTGCAGAGATTCCCAAGTGAGAGAGAAATCAAGGCTCCTCCTGAGGTCCATCTTCTCTTCCTCCTCCTCCTCCCACCTTCCCCCTCCATCCTCCCCTCCACCCCCCCCCCCCCCAGTATTCAGGTCCACAACCCTAATTTCCCTTTCTTTCTCCTCCCCCAGTCTGCAAGTCGCTTGAGGACAGGGATTGTGTATTTTAACTTAACGGTACTGTCCCAAGCGCTTAGTATAGTGCGCCGCATGCAGAGGCATTCTACCAATACCACCGATGGATTGATTAGCGGGACCTTCTGGCTCTTGCCGCTCCCGGCTCCAGCCCTGGCTCCGGGAGGGCCCGGTCCGGCCTGGAGCTCCAAGGGCAGCTCTCACCCTAGCCTCGCTTGTGCCTGGAGAGAAGGTTGGGGGTGGGCCTCGGAGATTCCAAGAGCAGACATGCCTCCCTGCTCAGATGACACCAGAGCCCTCCCAAGATGTCAGTTCCCTCCCCTGCCCCTTGGTGATATCAGAGGGAACACAGCCAAACATAGGGCGGGATTTGGCCAAGCAGGTGGGGCTAGCTCAATGGGGAAGAAACCCCAGGGTGGTTTGTGGGCCCACTTGGGCCGGGTGGGCACCCAAAGGACCTGGAAGCGAAAGTCCCATTCTCCATCTTGGAGTCATCCGGGGGGAAAGGCCACCGGAGCGCGGGCTCCATCGTGGGGCCGGCCGGGGGTGGGGGTCACTCACCAAGAAAGCCGTGGTCACAGAGAGGGTCACCGGCCCAAAATTAGGGGGAGGAGGGGATGGGGGAGAAGGCAGCTCCCCTCGGAGAGCTGCATCCGGTGGCTTGGGGCCGAGGCCACCCCGGTGAGTGGGGGACATGTTCTAGACTAGGGAAAGGAGGTTGGGGATCTTTCCAGACCCGGGGCTCAAATATCATTGCCTTTTAATCCCTCAAGTAAGCACTGGTTATCTGTACAGAGCCAGGGGTGTCTGGCTCCAACCAAGGAACCTCCGAGGGACTAGCGGAGCGCGGGGCAGGCTGATCTCTTGGGGAATGGGACTGGCCAGCTGAACCCCAGGTGCTTCCCTTCCTGCCTCAGGTGCAGGGCAAGAAAGTCGTGGGCTGCAGGTAGCACACCGATGGCACGATAAGAACGGTAACTATAATGACTGTGGCATTCAATCTATGCCTACTAGACACTGAACACTGTGCTGAGTGCTGGGGTAGATAGAGAACAATCAGATCAGGCGCAGTCCTGGTCTCACCTGGACTTCCGGGTCTAAAAGGGAGGAAGAACAGGTCGTTTAATTTCCATTTTACAGATGGAAGAACCCGAGGCCCCGGGACATCAAGCGATCAGACTTGGGTCTCCACAGCAAAGAACCGAGACCCAGAGAAGTTAAGCGATTGGCCCTAGGTCTCCCCAGCAGGCAAGGGGTGGTACCCCTACCCCAGTGATACCTTGCCCTGTGAAGCTAACCTAATGTCCCCCTCCCACTGCCTCTTGAGTCCTTCCATTAGAGCATAAGCTTTTTGCAGGCAAGGAACGTGCCCCTCCTTTGTTCTGACTTTCCCAAGCACGATAGAGGGCACCATAGCCAGTGGGTACCCACAAATCACCTTAGCCCCTGGGGCCTCCCCTCTCCCTGCCCCATGAATTTAGGCACATGTCTTAATACCCCGTGACTTCCTCCTACCAGTAGTTTGCTTTCGGGTCCGCCACCCCCACTAGGCTGTAAGGGCAGGGATACCACCTCCTGACTATCGCACTCTCCCAAGCACTTGGTAGAGCACTGGACCTCGCTAAAAACTACTACTGCTCGAATGAGTCACACTAGGACCACTGTGGTGATGGTAGCTTTGTATTTCAGTTATTTATGGCAACAGAGGCAGGGCCTAGGGGAGAGGGCCGGGGGCTCCTTTCCACTCGACATGCAACATTGCTGAGACACGTGAGGTCACCTCCCGCCCCTCTTCTTCCTCCTCCTCCTTCTCCGAGAGGGCGGCTGCCAGGGCAGGGGGCACCGGTCCCCTACTGGTCTTCTCCCTAGCTGCCCCACCAACTCGCCCCAGCCTCCAGCAGAAGGGAATCCAGTGTCCAGGCTTTTCCCCCAGCCCCCAGGCCGGGAGCCCCCAAGTCAGGAGTCCCCAGGCCAGGAGCCCCCAGGTCAGGAGTCCCCAGGTCAGGAGCTCCCTGCAAGGCCCCTTAGCACATGGGCACGTCGCCGTGTGCAGTCTGTGGGGGAGCTTGGGAGGGAGGCGGAGGCTGAGGCTGAGGCTGAGTCTGGCTGTGCTGCTGTGTCCCCTTCTTGCACCCCCAAAATGCAGCCAACAGTGTGGGAGGGGCAGAGAGAGGGCCCGGCCTCAGCCCCCGGCTTGGGGGAAGGGGGCTAAGAGTGGACCGTCCCTAGACCTGGACACGGACAGACACTAAACTTTGACTGGGGAATTGTCGGCCGCTTGTGGGGAGGGGGCCGGATCAGCAGCAGCTTCGAGCGGCAGGACCAGGGAGGGGTCTGGAGCCGGGACCGGGGCTGGGGCCGGGGCCGGGGCCGAACCACCCATAGTCCAGGCACAGCAGCAGCGAGTTACAGGAGGGTGGGAGAGTCAGATCACAGGGAGCAGCATGCTGAGAGACAGGACGGACGGAGAGACGGAAGGACGGAAGGAAGGACGGACGGACGGACGGCAGAGGCTTTGATCCCATTACGCCACTAGGGACGGGGGTCGGGGGAAGCAAGGGATGGCAGGTCTGAGTCCACAGCGCAGGCCTCCCTGGGCCTCGGACCTCCCTGGAGCTGTGCGGGCCCCAGCCCCACCCCCCAGGGCTCAGCCCCTCCCCACAGCCCCATCCCCAGGGCTCAACCCCACCCCTAGGGCTCAGCCTCCCCCCTCCCCCCCCGCCCCCCGATCGGGGCACCTGCTGGCCCGGCTCTAACTGGCCGCCGTCTCTGGCTGCTGCAATGGAAACAGCTTGGACTGGTCATCGGCTTCACAGCCGCAGGGGAGGTCACTCCTGGGGCAGGGAAGGGGGAAGGTGCGAGTGAGGCGACACCCCCACCCCTCTTCCCGCACTCTCCTACTCTAGGGAGACACCCCCCCCCCCCGGTCTGACCCTATGGGCCAGCGCTCCCCCTCCTCCAGCTGCAAATGTCCCGTCTCTTCCCGTCAGACTGGCAGCCCTCCTCAACCCTTCCCCCACGAGGGCAGGGATGGTTTTCCCTCTTGTCTCTATCTCTTCCCGGGGTGAAGGTGGGGGAGGGGCAGGGTGTCCGTCCCGTCCCTCCCGTGAGACTGGCAGCCCCCCGAGGACAGGACCAGCAGCCGGGACCCAAGCACGAGCACCTGTTGTCGTTGATGTCGGTGACGTTTCCTGCAAGACGGCGGCCCGGGGCGGGGAAACGAAAGGGATTTCAGGAGGGACCTCTCCCCCAGGCCCCCGCCTGTCTTCCCCCGCCCGATTCCCCCTAACCCCCCCCATCCCGGTCCTCCCCGGTCCCCTTCGACCCGCCGTCCCCCCCCCCCCAGCCCAGCCCCCGGCCCCACGGGCCGCACCATTGTCCACGTGGAGCTGCTGGTGGGCGGCGGTGGCGCCTCCGCCTGCGCTCGGGCCGCTGCAGGCCTTTCCGAAGCTGCGGGAGCGGGCGAGGGGGCTGCAGCACGAGCCGCCGCTCCCGCACGACCCTCCCGCACCATGAACGCCGGGACCCCGCTGGGAGCCCCCAGACCCCTCTCTCCCCCGCGGGAAAAGCGCGGCCCGGTCGACTGGGGCGCGGAGGGGAAGGGGGCCAAGGGGAGATGGCGCGCTGGGAAAGGCCCGGCCCCTGCCCGCGGCTGAGCCTGGCCGTGGCTGAGGGGTGGGGCCGGGGGCGCTCCCTAGGAACCGGGGAGGGGGCTTTCGGGGGAGAAGGGCCCACTCGGGGCCGGGGACGACATTCAGGGGAGGCGAGCCCACTCAGGGCGGGGCGAGCGAGGAGAGGGTACTCACTAGGAGTCGACGGGGCCGGGGCCGGGGCCGGGGCCGGCGGCAGGAGCGGGGCCCGGCGGCGGGAGGAACAGGCCCTGGTAGCTCTGGAAGAGGTTGTTGGTGTAGCTGGCGCAGTCGGGGCTGCGGCTGCCGTAGGGGTTGGTGGGCGACGCGGCCGGGTAGTGGCCGGGGCGAACGGGCTTGGCTGGAGCGGGGGAAAGGACGAGAGATGGGAGGGGGCGCACGGGGCCCCGCCTTCTGACCCCTGGCTCCCGGGGTCCCCCACCTTGGGTCACGCCGTCCGGCGCCGGGGCGCGGAGGCCCCCTCGGGGACCGGCCTTCCTCTCCTCCTCCCCGCGGCGAGGTCCGAGCCGCGCCGGCCACCTGCCGCTAGAACCCCCGGCCCCGGCCCAGCTGAGGGCGCAGAGAGGCCGGGGACGGGGTGGAGGCCTGAGGCCACGAGGGGGGACCGGTGGGGGGCGGGGAGGGGGAAGAGGGAGGTCCTCTCCCCGTGCCTCCTACCTCGCCCGCGGTGGCGGGCCCCTGCAGGCCCCGTCCCCGCCCCGTCCCTCCCGGGCCCCTTTTCCCCGCGCCCCCGGGCCTGCCCACCGATGTGCGCCGAGCGGCCCCGCTTGCCGGCGCTCTGGCAGCGCACGGCCTCCTTGATGCGGTCCACCTCCTGCTGGTAGCGGCGCTTGTCCTTGACGGCGCCCTCCTTGGCTTCCCTCAGTGCCCCCTCCAGGGCCCGAACGCGCTCAGCCGTAGCGCGAAGTCGTTTCTCCAGCTTCGGAAGCTCACAGCGCAGGTCTGCATTGTCACGGACCAGCTGCGGGGCGGGCGGACGGAGAGGAGGGCCGGAGGAACCGGTGATCAGGCCCCGCCGGCCGCTCCGGCCCCCCAGCCCCCCGACCCCCTCCGCCGGGCCCCCCCGCGCGGCACCTGCTTGTGAACTTTTGTAAGCTGCTCCAGGTTGTTCTCCAGAAAGGAGATCTTCTGTTTCTGGGAGTGGGGCCCCCCGCTGTCTTCGGGTTCCAGCTCTGCGCTCTGGGGGCACGGCGGGGCCGGGAGGGACTGTTACCGCGGGAGGGGCCCCGCACGGGGCTGAGCGGGGGTGGGGGGCTGCACACCGCGGGAGGGGCACGGCAAGGAGCCGAACGGGGAGGGGCGGGCTCGCACCCCGCGGGAGGGACACCGCAAGGAGCCGAGCGGGTGGAGCGCTCACACCGCGGGAGGGACACCGCACCGGGCTGAGCGGGGGGAGCCCTCACACCGCGGGAGGGGGGGCCCAGGGAGTCACTCACTTTCTTGACTCGAGTCGTGACGTCTTGAACGAACAGTTTCCGCAGGTTGTGAAGGGTCTGGAGTTCCCGAGCCTGAGGGGGGAAGGGCGGACTGCCCTGGACCATCTCCTGCCCCCGCGGCCCCCACCCCGTCTCCAGAGCCCGAGGGACACCGCTTCTTTGCGCCCCCGCCGGCTCGGACGGAAGGAAGAGCGGTCTGCTGAGCCGCGGGCTCCCCCCGCAACGCCACCCGGCCAGACCCCGTCGAACGCAGCCACTGACCACGGTCTCCTCCAGCCCCCTGAGGTCCTGCTGCGACTGTTCCTGCCGCTCGTACAGAAATCTGCCGGGGAGGGGAGGGGGCACCGTGAGCCCCCGTCCTCTGCCGCCAGGGAATCGAGGCTCAGGACAGGCAGCCCCGCGCCAGCCCCGCACCCGCAGACATTCACCCGCACGCACACACACACACACACACACACACACACACACACAGCGCGACCGGTCCCCGTCCAGGCCCTTGTGTGGGCGAGTCCCACGCCCGGCGTCCGTGTGGCGGGGGTGAGGCCGGTGTGCGGGGGAGCGGGCGGGACTCACGTCAGCTCCTGCAGTTTGACGCTCTTGACGCGCTCCTCGCTTTTCAGAGCCTCGTAGTCGGCCTGCAGCCGCTCCAGCTCCAACTGCAGCTTCTGGTTGAGGCTGCGGAGGGCGGGGGCGGGGACGGGGGGCTGCAGGGGAGACGCGGCAGCCCCGACTCCGCACCCTCCCCCCGCCCCTCGGGGCTGGGCTCGCCGGCCCCCACTCCCACCCCCGGGGCCCGGCCTGCTCCCTCACTCAGTGAGTTCGTCGATGGTCTTCTGCTTCTCGTTGATCTCGTCCCGCAGACGCGACAGCTGCCGGTGATGGGTCTCCCGCTGGGTCTCCATCTGCAGCTCCAGCACCTTCTGACACCCACCCGACGGCTCGGGACAGAGACACCCTACTCCCTCCCCGACCCCCGGACAGGACAGAGACCCGCCCCCCACCCCGACAGTTCAGGAGATAGACCCCCTCCCCCCACCTCGAACAGGGCAGGGACCACCCCCAACTCCTCTGCCGGCTCAGGACAGGGCAGGGACGTCCCGGCCCCTCTGCCAGCTCAAGACAGAGACCCCCATTCAGACAGGGAAAGGAGCTCCCCAACCCCTCTGCCGCCTAGGGACAAACAGCCGCCCCCCTTCCTACAGGGCAGGGACCCCCCCCAGCCCTTCTGCGGACTCAGGAGGGAGACCCTCATATAGGGCAGGAATCCCCCCCCCCGGCCCCCTGGCTTAGGAGACCAGAGTCTCTTAGGAAGCCCAGGACAGAGCCCCCCACCCCCACCCCGCACCCCGGCCTCCCAATCCCATTGCAGGGCCCCCCCAACTCCGAAACTGGACCCCTTCGGCGGCTCTCGGGAGAATGAGCTGGACCCCAAGGGCTCGACGGGCTGTGGCCGGACCGGAATTCGGTGGGGGGAGGGGGAGAGAAGCGGCGCAGCCGAGTCTTTGCTGTAGATCGGGACCCTGTTCCTACCTGAGAGCCCCCCCCCCCTCCCCCCTCAAGGCCCCGCACCTTCTCCTCTGAGTCCTGAGTGTCAGGTTCCTGGTCCTTCAGGGTCCCTTCGTGTACCGTTTCTGAGTGAGGGGAGAGGGGTCTGTCCAGACGTTTGACCGGCTGCCCCCCCCCCCCCGCAGGGGGCGGACCGAGCCGGCATTGACCCTGCCAGCCGCAAGACCAAGCCCTCGGGCAGCAGCGTGAGGAGGACGGGGCTGCAGGTCACCGGGACCCTGCCGGGCTCAGCCCCGAGGTCAGTCCACGGCCCAGCCCCCGACCCCCACCTCCGCTCACCCTGGGCCCGCAGCTTGGCCAGCGCGTCGCTCAGCGCGTCGTACGACTCCTCCAGGTGCCGCTTCTTCAGCTCCACCGTCTGCATGTATTCGGTCAGGGAGCGGATCTTGGCTTCGTGCTGCGGCCGGGAGGCACAGCGGTCAGCGGGCGTGGCCGCCACCTCCGGGCCCGGCCCGGTCCTCCCCCCGTCGTCGGGCCCCGCCCCGCCCCGCCCCGCGCCGACCTGGGAGATGAGCAGCTGACAGGAGGACAGCTCGCGGCTGGTCACCTCCATCTTGCGGTGACACTCCACCTGTAGGCTCTCCAGCTGCCGGCACCGCTTCACCACCGACTTCACCTCCGACTTGATCTTGCTGATGTACAGGCGCGCCACCGTGAACTCCTCCTCGATGGCTCCGCTGATCTCCACCGGCTGGGGACGGGGGGCGGAGGACGGGGTCCGAGGGGCAGGGTCCGGGGCCTCAGACTCCCTGCCGCCCAAATCCGGTGGCGCTCCCGTCCCTCACCCCTCTACTCCCCCCAGCCAGGCGGTCTGCCCCCCCCCCCCCGACCCCTGACCCCCGACCTCTACGGATCTCTGGGCTGAGGGTCACCACCTCGGGCAGCGCGCTGACCGGCCGAGGAGGAAAGCTGCTCGCGCGTCCGCCCCTCCGCACTCGGGCTCCTCCATCCCCGCTAAGACTTTGAGCCTAATGCTGCGTATTTGCTGGTGGTGCTTTTTCACGTTTCAGCACTCCTCATGATGCTGTCTCCAATCCCTTCACAAACTCTTGGATTGTGACCCCTCCCCTCCGTCCCGCCAGGGACAGGGACGTCCCCCCTCTGTATTCTCTCCCGGCGCTTAATACAATACGCGGTGTCCTCTGCACGCAGTACGCGCTTAATAAAATGCTGTGACTTCCATTAATGTACACTCAACTGGACTCCCCGCCACCAAGGGGCCTTCCAGGATTGGCGTCGCCTGGGGTGTGAGGGAGAGAGAGTGTGTATGTGCGTGTCCGTCTCACCAGCTTGATCTCGCCGTTGCCCACGATGACGCTGAACTCGCTCAGATCCTTCATCAGGGCGTTCAGTACTTCGGCCACACGCTTCCGCTGGTGCCCGCTGACCTCCTGCAACCGCTGCAGCTCCGACTCCAGGGACAGCGTGGTGGCCTGCCCAGGGGAGGGCGGTCAGTCAGCCGGGCCGGCCCGCGGGGGGAGGGCGAGGGGTCGGTCGGGGGAGAAGCCAAGGGTGGGACGAAGGGGCGGGTTGCGGGGGGCAGGAGGTCGGGGGGGAGGGGGGAGGGCAGGGCCCGGCTGCGGAGGGCCCGGGGCCGGCTCACTACTCACCACCTTCCTGGACAACTCGTCGGCCAGCAGCTGGTTCTGCTGCGCCTTTTCGTCCACCTCCTGCGACTTGTGGTCGTAGTTGAGCGCCAACTCCTCCAGCGCCTGCAGCACCTCCTTCACCTCCTCCTTGGCCGCCTCGCTCTCGGCCTGCAGGTGCCCCAGCTCCTGCTGCACCTTCTCGTGGTCCCCGCGGGTGGACACCAGCAGCTGGGGGGGAGAGGGCGGACCTGGCGAACCCACCTTACTTCGCGGCCCTAGCGGGGGGTGGGGGAGGCCCGGGCTGCCGCTCCCCGTTGCCCGCTGCTCCTCACCTCCTCTTGGTCCAACATCTGCTGCTTGAGCTTCTCCATCAGCTGACTCTGCTGATTGATTTCATCGTCCTGCGGGCGGGGGCACGGTTTCGACCTTGACCGTGCTCTCCCGTCCCGGCTGCCGCGTGTCCGCCCCCAGCCCCCCTCTCCCCGCCGGCGGCGGCCACCTTGTCGTCCAGCTGCTTGCACAAGCTGCGGATCTCCTCCTCGTACTTGTGTTGCTCTTCGCGGGCCAGGCCGGCGGTGATGGAGGTGCCGGTAGTGGCGTTGTCGTTGACGGGCGTCTCTTCCCCGGGCTCGGGCCCCGCCGGCTCCGGCCCGAGCCGCTCCGTCTCCGGGACGCTCTCACCTGGCGGGGCCGGGGAGGGGCGGGGGAAGGGGCTGCCTCAGGCGGCGGGGACGCGGGGCCCCGGAGGCTGTGGGGACCGGCCATCTCCGCCCTGGACTCTCGGGCCTCTCCCCCTTCAGCCCACACCTGCCCGGATCGCCTTCCTGCAGCCTCGCTCCGTACCTCCCCCTCCCCCAGCACCCACCAACGTCTCCATCTCCCGCCTCTGCGTCCCGGCCGCCGGCTTCCAAGCTGGCCGCAGCTGCCTCCACCCCTCCCCTCAGCCCCTCCCCAACCTCTACGTTCCTCCTACGTCCCGGTTCTCACGACCTTTCTCCTGCCTGGACTTCCCTCGAACGATGAAACATTCCCAGACGACAGCTCTCCACACCTTCAAAGGTTTCCTGACTCCCACCCCCTCCAGGAAGCTTTCCGAGGTGGATAGACTGATTGATCACACGTGTGGCTAATTGATCGACCGACGGATCATCTCCCACCTCCCACCTCCCACTTCAGCCCTGGTGTTCTCCCTCCCTTCTGCACGCATCGATGGGCGTCCTGCACGATTCACACCCGTCCCCTGCTTCCCTAACTAGTAGCCTTCTTCTTCTACCTGCAAGGGAACTGCACCGGAAAGCTGCCTCCCTCCCTCCCTCCCTCCCTCTTTCGACTGCAAGCTCCCCGGGTGGGGGTTAGGGGGCAGGAGCTTACATGTCTTTTCAATCAATCGATGGCATTTCTTGAGTGCTTACCGAGTGCAGAACACTGTTCTAAGCACTTGGGAGAGTTCAATGTAACAGAGTTGGTAGATGTTTTTCCTGCCCACAAGGAGCTTACAGTCTAGAGAGGAAGACAGCATGAAAATAAATTATGGATATGGACATAAATGCTGTGGGACTGAAGGTAGGCTTAATATCTAGGACTAAAAGGGTGGAGATCCAAGCGCGAGGGCGACACGGAAGGGAGAGGGAGAAGGGAAAATGAGGTCTTAGTCGGGGAAGGCCTCTTGGAAGAAATGTGATTTTAAAAAGTCTTTGCAAAGTGGGAAGAGGGATCGTCTGGCGGACATGAAGGGGAAGGGAGTTCCAGGATGGAGGAAGGACAGGGGCGAGGGAGGAGGGGCAGCATGGCCTAGTGGCAAGAGCACGGGCTTGGGAGTCAGAGGTCGTGGGTTCTAATCCCGCCTCCGCCACCTGTCTGCTGGGTGACCTTGGGCAAGTCACTTCACTTCTCTGGGCCTCAGTTACCTAATCTGTAAAATGGGGATTGAAGCTGTGAGCTCCTCATGGGACAACCTGATTTCCTTGTATTTTTCCCAGCGCTTAGAACAGTGCTTGGCACGTAGTAACCGCTTAACCAATACCATAATTATTATTATTATTATCATTATCGGTCGTGAGATGGACAAGATTGAGTGGCGCTGGAGGAGTGTGCAGAGACTGAGTGGCGCTGGAGGAGTGTGCAGACAGGGTTGTAGTAGAAAATCAGGGAGGTGACGTAGGAGTGGGCAAGGTGATTCTGTGCTTGAAAGCCATTGGTCAAGAGTTTCTGTTTGATGCAGAGATGGATGGGCAACCACTGGAGGTGCTCGAGGAGTGGGGAGACATGGACTGAATGGGTTTGTAGAAAAATGATCCGGAGAGCAGAGTGAAATGGGGAGAGACAGAAGGTAGATAGGTTAGCGAGGAGGTCGGTGCAGTAATCAAGGCGGGTTAGGGTAAGTCTTTGGACGAGCAGCAGTTCTGATGGCGAGGAAAGCAAGGTAGGTTTTAGCGATGTTGTAAAGGTAGAAGTAACAGAACTTGGTGGCAGATTGAGTATGTGGGTTGAATGAGCGCGATGAGTCGAAGATAAAGCCAAGATTAAGGCACAAGACAGAGGATCGTGGTGCTATCTACAGTGATGGGAACGTCAGAGAAGGACAGGGTTTGGATGGGAACCTGAGGAGTTGTGTTTTGGACACGTTAAGTTGGAGTTGTCCGTGGTACCTCCGAGCTAAGGTGGGATAATGTTTCCAGGAGAAGGGGGTGGTCCACAGAATCGAAGGCAGCTGAGAGGTTCGAGGAAGACTGGGATGAAATAGAGGCTGATGGATTTGGTAAGAAGGAGGCCCTTAGTGACCTTTGAGAGGACAGTTTCCATGAAGTGAAGGAGGCAGAAGGCAAATTGTGAGGGTCTCAGGGAGAGAGTTGGAGAAGAAGAGGAAGCAGCCGAGCCAGGTAACTTGGGAGTTTGGAGTGGAACGGCAGGAGGGAGATGGGGCGATAACTGGAGAGAACCCTGTGGTCAAGGGAGGAGTGTTTTTAGGATAGGGGAGAGGTGAGCATGTTTGAAAGTAGTGGGGAAGAAGCCACTGGAAAGTGAACAGTTGAAGATGGCAGTCAGGGAGGGAGCAAGTCTCTTGACAAGGTGCTAAGAGATGGAGATGAGGCGCAGATGGAGGGGGTGGATTTTGAGAGGAGTTAGGAGAGGAACTAGAAGGAAGTCCGATTCTCCCCTTCTCAGTGGGTTTTGGGGAGTGGGAGAAGATGAGCCCCCCTCCGGATTTACCTGGATTAAGCTTTCCTGAGCACTTCAGGTGGGGCCCAGTAATGCCACTGAAGGCTCGATGGGGGCCCCGGCCTCCGGAGACCCCAGCTCCCAGAGATCCCAGCCCCCTTACCACTGCGCCACCGGGCCAGCTCTGCTTCCAACTTCAGGATGGTCTCCTTCTGCGCCTTGTTCCGCTCCTTCTCCTTCTCGTATTTCTTCTTCCACTGCTCGGCCGTCAGCTCCAGATTCACGGAGGCGGTGTTCTTGATGGTCTTGGCCCTGAAGAGCGAGGAGGGCGCTGGGACGGGGGACGGGGAGCTGATCGAGGCGGGGGGCGGGCCGAGGGACCGGGGACGGGGCTGATCAGTGGATAGGGTGATCGGGGCAGGGGGCGGTGCAGGGTGTGAGGGCGGGGGCGGGGGGGGGGTGTCGCACCTCTGTCCGAACATGAGCGTGGATTTGGTCTCGGCATCGTTGTAGCTGGACGGAGAGCAGCAGATGAACATAGTTGTCCTGCAGTTCCCCCCGAGCGAGTCCTGTAGAATCCGCGTCATCTTGCTGTCGCGATAGGGCACGTAGCTTTTCTGTGTGCGGAGAGAGGGGTGGGAGCTGAGCCAGACTGGAAGGGCCGGGAGGAGGGGAAGGAAGATAGGCGGCGGGGAGGCGGGGGCCTGGGCAGTGGGAATGGGGAACCCGGGCCGGGAATGAATGGGGGCCCGAGAGGAGGGAATGGGGAACCCAGGTGGAGGGGATCGGGGGCCTGGGTGGAGGGATGGGGGCCTGGAGGAGGATGGGGGGGTCCCTGTGGAGGGGATGGGGGGCGGGAATGTAGGGGGTCGTGGAGGGACATATGGGGGAAGTTGGGGGGACGGGGACGGGGTCCGGGGGTGCTGGGACAGAGGAGAGGAGGGAGGAGCGAGGGGAGGGCGTCGGGGAGGCGGGGGCTTGTCTGGAGGGGTGGGTCTTCACTCACGGTGCCCTCCGCCAGCGCGGAGATGACGTTCCCCAGGGCGGAGAGGGACTTGTTAATGTTCTTGGCCTCGTCCAGCACGGCCCCCTCGGCCCCGGTCTTGCTCACCTGCGGGGACGGGGAGAAGAGGGGGCGGAGCGTGGGCGGGGGAAGGGAGAGACCGGGGAAGATGCGGAGGGTGGGGAGGGAAGAACGAGGAGGGGAGTCCGGGGTGTGGTTACGCCGGTGTCTATCAGGGGTGGGGGCGAGGGGGCGTGGAAAGGACACGGGCAGGTGCAGGCCGGAGGGGTGGGGGGCCGGGAGGGAGAGATTTGCGCTGCCCCCATCCCGGGCACCTTCTCGCTGCCCGCCAGGTCCACCAGGTAGAGCTTCCCGCTGAGCTTCTGCTCCGTCTCCACGTTCTCCTGTTTGATGTTGATGAGGAAGATGCTGTGGCTGCGGGAGCTGTGCTCGTTCATGTCTGCGCAAAGAAACACCTGGGTCACCGCGGCCATGCCCCTAACTCCATGGTCCCCACTCCGGGTCACTGCGGCCATGCCCCCGCCTCCGCTCTCCCCACCCCGGGTCCCCCTGGCCGTGTCACCCTGGCCGTGCCCCCGCCCTCCCCCAGGCCCGGGTCCCCGCGGCCCGCCCCTCTGCTCACTGGTCACGGCCACGTGTCGGTTTGACTTCCCCTCATCGATCACGTCGAGAATCTCCTCGGGGCTGGAGACGAAGCGCTCGGTGCAACCCTGCAGGACGCGGGGGGAGCGGGGGAAGACGGGGCGGGGGCCCCAGCGGACGCTAATCTCTTCGCCACCGGCCGGTCTCCCCACCACTTCCCTCCCCTCCCCCGGCCTGTCCTTGCCACAGCCCCTCACCCCTTCACCACCCCAGGTTGCCCCATCCCCAGGCTTCACTTCACCCCAGCACATCCCCACGTACTTTGACAAACGGGACCCGGTTTTTGTCCTCGTGTACAGACAAGTTTGTCTTCGTCACTAGAGGATGGAGGAGGGGCAGGGGTCAGGGGCAGGGGGAACCTCTGTCCAGTCTCTGGGCCTGTGGCTGAGCCCGCCCCCTTGCACACATCTCTCCAGAGAAGAAGACACGTGTGTGGGTGGGTGTGTGTGTGGGGGGGTGTGGGTGTCCCACCCCACCCACCGAGGGTCTGCCCCCGTCTGTTGCCTGATAGTCCCCCTGCCTCAAGTCTCAATTTCCACCCCCACCTAGGCGGGGCCCCCTTCCCTGGAACATAACCCGGCCTCCAGCCCAAACCTCTCTCTTCTCCAGGCTGGACCCCCGGAACCCCGCCCTGCCCTCGCCTTCCCTGCAGGTGACTCGAGGAAGGATCTGAGTCCCTCTGGCTGGGACAAGGATTGATTCCTGGACTCACCATCTAGCAGGTCACGGATTTTGTCCAGATAAATTTCAAAGTACGAAACCTGAGGGGGGAAAGAATCACATTAGCCCCCCCCAACGTCCAGGAGTTCCTGCTTGGTTCTGGCTGGGGGGAGAGGTGGTGGGGTCCCTGAACCCCAAATCCAAGGCCTAGGATCCCTCTAAGTCTTCTTTCCATATGCCCCCATGATGGATCGGGGTCAAATGGGGTGATGGGGAGCTGTCGGGAGGATTCTGGGTCTCCCGGGGGTGGGATGGGGGGCACGTGAAGCTGTGGTGAGTCTCTGAGAGTCCCAGGGGTTACAGGGGGCTAGAGAGATGCTGCAGGTGTGGTTTCATGGGACTGTGGGGGAGTCCCGTGGGGTCCTAGAGAGTGATGGGGAGCCATAAAAGATCCAAGGAGTCCTGGGGAGGCAGCGGGGGGGGGGGGGTCTTGAACTGTGGGTTTCCCAAGGGGTCATGGGGAACTGTGCAAATTCTTGAGGAGTCGTGGGAATCTGTGGGAAATGGTGGGAGCCGTGATGGGTCTGAGGGAGTCCTTGAAGGGCTTGTGAGGAGCCATGGGGAAACCCCAGGAAGTCGGGGGGACCCACTAGTGGTGCCGGAGGGAGGTGGTGTCCAGGGAGGTTGGGAGGCAATGGAAAGGGTCAAGGGGTGTCAGGGGGAGATGGAAAGGGGCCCGGGGACTCCTGAGAGGGTCACGGGGAGTCGGACCTTGATATGAAACTCGAGGTTTTCATCCATGGCGTAGATGTGGTTGAATATGTCGCGGGCAATGCGCGGGATAATTCCCATCAGCTGGGGGTCGTGCAGCTTGCCCTGGGAATCACAGAGGTCACCGGAGTCACCAGTGGAGAAGTGGTCACTTGACTGCAACCAGAGCCTTGGACCAGTTCTTAACCTCACCCATCTCCGACTAGAATCTAGTCTGCACCCTTCACTCCTCCAGCACCAACCGGCTCACTGGGCCTCCATCTCATATATTCCCATCCATCCCATGCTCACGTCCTCCCTCCGACCTGGAACTCCCTCCCCCTTCATATACGACAGTCCCCACTCTCTCCCCACCTTCAGTGCCCGCCTAAAGTCATATCTCTTCCAAGAAAGCCCTCCCTGACTAACCTCTCTTTTTTCCAACCTATTCTCCCTCCCTTCTGCATCACCTATGCATTTGCATTTAAGCATTTGATAACCACCCCACCCTCAGCTCCACTGCACTTATGACCATATCATTTTTCCCTGCCATTTCCCTTATTTGTAATTTATTTTCAAGTGCCCTGTTGACTGTAAGCTCCTGGTGGGCAGGGATCGTGTCTACTAACTCGGTAGTATTGAACTCTCCCAAGAGCTTAATACAGTGCTTTGCACACAGTAAGTGCTCAAGAAGTACCATGGATGGATGAATCGGTCGATTGAAGATTGAACTCCGCTGAGGGGGGAGGGGGGAAAGAGGAAAGTTGGGAGTCCGGGGAGCATGTAGGGAGGGGGGAGGCTGTCCGCCTGCCCTTCCCCACTAAGGAGACTTCGCCCCGCGGGCCTCACCTCCATGGTGTGGGTCTTCCCTGAAGACGTCTGTCCATACGCGAAGATGGTGCCATTGTAGCCGGCCAAGACATCTGGGAAGCAGAGATCGGGCAGGGTCAAAAGGGGAAAGGGCAGGACTGGGGAGGGGGCAGCTGGTGGGGGCCGCGGGGAGAAGGCCGGGCAAGAAGAGAGCTCACGCTGAACCCCCAACTCGGACCCCCTTTAAAAAGGCGGCGGCCTGGGCTCCCCCCATCACCTTTGACGATCTGCATTGCACATGCGTGGTACACCTGCTCCTGGGTCGTGTTCGGAGGGAACACACGGTCGAACACGTACGGTTTCCCCTGGGGGGCGAGAGGGGGAGCGGGTCAGCGAGGGGCGCACGGTCTCTCTCCCTCCGGATAGAGAAAGATGGAGGAGGGCCACCGGGGATGATTAATCAATAGTGAGAACGCCCCTCCCTCTGTCTTCATCAAGGTCATCCCATCCTCCACCCGCCATTGGGGTACCCCGGGTAACCCCGACACTCCTACCCTCAGAGCCCTCCCATCCCCGCAGAGGAGAGGAGGGGGCTCCCGCTCCCCATCCCCTTGTCCCCGGGCCATCCGGAAATCCTGGCTGAGGTCCCTCCGCGCCCCGCGCCCGCCCCGCCCCGACGCCGGGGTCTTCTCCCTCCCCTCCCCAAGGCGGGGGTAGGGGGTCGGTCCTTCCCGTCACCGGAAGAATGGGAGGGAGGGGCAGAAGAGGAAGACTAATGGGGGGGCAAGAGCAGGCAGAGTCTGTCACCATGGCAACGCCCCAAGGGACCGTCTCCTTGGCAACATCGGGAGACACAGGCCCGGAGGTTACTCCCTCCCCTCAATGCCCCTTGAGGTTCCCGGCTCCTGCCTTGCCCGCTCGCCCCCTCTCCTCCAGCCCCCCTTCTTTTCCGACTCTCTCCTGCTCCTTCCCCTAGCCGAGGCCCGGGATACCCTGCCGTTTCCACCCGCTGTGGATATAACCCAAGACATCGTCTTGGACGCACAGCGACCCTCCGTCCCATCGCCCGAGCAAAGATCCTGCGCTCAGGGAATCTCTCCCAAAGGACACACCTGCCCGAGACCCTGGGGGACCGCTGGGTGGGAGGTGGACGGGGGACGGTCTCCTACACCTCCCGCCCCGCTGTGGGACACACACAACCCTTATCACACATGCGGGTGGACGCACACAAACACACATACCCGGGCAGAGCCAGACATAGCTGGACCCAGCAGAGCCAGACACACACACACACAAACACACACACACAACCCCCCCCCACACACACATACACTCATATACACACATACATACACACACGGCCCCACCCGACCCGACCCGAGACAGTGAACCGGGTTGGCCCAGATTATGGGCCTCAGAATGGTCCCCCTTATCCTTCCGCAGGGATGGAGCCCGGGGGCAGGGGGTAGAGGGGCAGGGGATGGGAGAGTGGGGTGCAGGGAAGAGGGGGTGTGGGGTGCAGGGAGTTGTTGGAGTTAGAGGTGGAAAGGCAAATCCCGACCTCAGCTTTGGGGAGTCCCCGGTCTGGGTCTCCGGCCTCCAGATTCCCCCTCCCAAGTCCCTGGGGCCTTGCTGCTGTGGAGAGGGGTCGCCGGGGGTTAAGGGGATCCAGAACCAGAACCAGAACCAGAACCAGAACCAGAACCAGAGCGCTTTCTCCCTTCCCTCCCTCCCCCGCCCCTCGCCCGGAGTCCCGGGGCGGGGCGGAGCCGCGGCTGCACCACTGGGGAGGGGCCGCCCGCGCTGCAGCCTTGTTATTGTAGGGTCGCTCTCGGCACGGGGGGGGGGGGGGGGGGGGTTGGGGAAGGGGGAGATGGGGAGGAGGATGGGGAAGGTCCGCAGTGCTGAGGAGATGGGAGTGGAGGGCCCGTTGGCTGCCTCCCCAACTGACGGAGCCTTCGGACCTGGTCCCCAAGCTAGGCAAGCCCTGTGCCCAGAGGGACACCCCACAATTGCAAAGGGGGTGTGGGGGGGGGGAGAGGTGGAGGCGACCCCGAAGGCAACCCCGACGACGACGACCGCTGCGGTGGGCGGGGGTGGGAGCGGGGAGGGGTCCGGGCTCTAGCCAGGAGTCCCCCGTCGAGGTCGGGCCGGGTCTGGTGCAGAGAGAGTGTGCGTGTGTGCGTGTGTGTGTGTGTGTGTGTGTGTGTGTGCGTGTTCGTGTGTCGGAGGGAGGAAACGGACAGACCTCCGGGCCGGGTTTGCTGCAGTGTCGCGGGAGGGTGGGGGTGGGCGTGGTGGGACAGACAGATGGACGCAGGGCGGGGCTGACAGACAGAAGGACAGAAGGACGGAAGGTCGGACGGTCGGACGGACGGACGGACGGACGGACAGAAGGCAGACGAATGGAAGGACGGGGAAGGGGTCGGGGGCGGACAGGGAGACGGACGGACAGAAGGGCTGACCGGGGCGGGGGCTGGGGCGGGCGGGTCGACGAGTAGAGGGACGGTGACCGCGGCCGGGGAGGGGGGCGGGGGCGGGGGATGGAGGAAAGACGGACGGACGGACGGACGGATGGACGGACGGACGGACCAGGCCACTCACCCCAACGATGACGCTGTCTCCGCCCTGGAAAAGAGGCAGGAACTTATCTCCGCGCAGCGTCTCCGCCTGGTTCAGGGGGCGGAAACGGCACAAAACCTTGATGCTGCATTCGTTGTGCGTCTCGGCCATGCCGGGGCCGGGAGCGGCGGGCACCGGGGAGCGGCGGGCACCGGGCACGGCGGGCACCGGGGGCGGCGGGGCCGGGGCGCGGGGGCGGCGGGCGGGCTCGGTCCCCGGCGGATGGGAGAGGAGCAGGTGATGGAGGAGGAGGAGGAGGAAGAGGAGGAAGAAGGGGGGGGGAAGAGGAGGGGGAGATCCTGGCGGGGCGGCTCTGAGGATGGTGTCGTGGATGGACGATCCCGGCTGGTTCTGTCGGTCCCGGGAAGGGTCGGTCCTGCTCGGCCTGGCTCGGCTGGCTCCCGCTCCCGCTCCCGTTCCCGCTCCCGTTCCTGCTCCCGCTGTCTCTTCCCGTCTCCTTGCTCTGTCCCCGCCCGCGGCTGCGGCTCCGCTCTGCGGGGCTGGGGAGGGTGCGGGGAGGGTGCGGGGAGGGGGGGGGGGGGGAGGCAGGGGAGCCGGGGGCGGGGCTTCCCTTAAGGGGGAAGGGGCTGGCCCAGGGGCGGGGGGACCGGGCCGCCCCTCCGAAGGGAGAGCCAGATTTCCCCCTTCTTGCCCCCGCTCCCTCAGGACCCCTCTCGGCCCCTCCCCACTTGGTGTCCAATGCGGGGAAGGGGCCCCCTCAGCCCGCTGCAGAAGGTGCAGCCCCTTCCCCAACCCCCCTTAGGGGCGGGGCTCCCGCAGACTGGCAGCCGCCCCCCGCCATCCGGGAGGAGGTTTAGGAGAGAGCCACCGGCCGGGCGAGGCCGGTCCCCGGAGACCCCCGCCCCCCCCCCCCCGGCCCCCTCCGCCCCCTCCCCGCGCCGGAGCTGGCCAGGGGCTGGGCCTGGGGCGGGGGCCGGGCCGGGGCTGCGGAGGCAGCAGGGGCGGGGTCCTCCTCCTCCCTCCCCCCCTCCGTCCCCCGCTTCCCCCACCCCGGCAGGTGCAGCCGGGAGCCGGAGCCGGGGCCGGTCCCTGCGACAGCAGCCCGGGGGCGGGCGGAGCGGGGTGTCCGGCCTCAGACCCCCCCACCCCCAGCACGGCGGCGGCGGCCAGAGCCCCCGGGGGTCGGTGGGGGGCTGTGGGGGGTGGGGGGTCTGAGCCCGGGGAGTTGGGCGGGGGGAGGGGAGGCAGAGAAGGGGGCGCAGGGCGGGCCAGGGGCGATGGGGTGTGGCTGGATGTGCGCTGGCACTTCTGGGTGCGCCCACCCAGAGGTGGGTGACTTTGGGTGTCCACGCGCGCGCGCCTGAGGGTCAGTCGGGTCCCCCCTCTCCCTCCTCCCGCCACCAGTGGGTCGGTGAATGGGCTCGCCTCTCCGGGCCGGATCGATGGATGGATGGATGAATGGATGGATGGATGGATGGATGGATGGATGGATGGATGGATGGATGGATGGATGCAGGGGGCAGCGGGGGGCTGGGGGCTGCGGGGGGTCGAGGGCTGGGGGCTGGGCCTAGGCCGGACCCTCCACATGCCAGGAAAGTCAAGAGTCAGGGACACGGCGGGCTGGGCTGGGGCCGGGAGGAGCCTCCTGGGCGGGCGCGGGGACATGAATAATGAATGACCGACGGCCAACTCCAGTGCAAGTGACTAGGCAAACGAAGAGGCTCCTCAGTCCTCGGCTCCGCCGCAGCTCTAATGGGGCCGCAGCCCCTCCTCCTCCTCCTCCTTCTCCTTCTCCTTCTCATCCTCCTCTTCCTCCTCCGCCAACGGGGCTGGATCCCCACCCCAGACCTCCCTCCGGCCCCGGCCGGCCCTCGTTCACTCCTTCACTCCCTCACCCACCCGCCTCTTTCCACCGACTCGGGGCTTTGTCCTGCTCCTGTTTATAAACAGACTGGGCCCACCCGACTCCCCCATTCGATCGAAGGCTCCTCAGGGGCCGGGCCCACCTCTTTTATTTCTACTGTCATTTCTCAAGTGCCCCGGTTCGGGGCCCTACACACAGTAAGCTCCCAGGGCCACAATCTGCCGGCAGTAGGCGGGAGGTGATAATAATAATAATAACGATGGCATCTGTTAAGCGCTTACTCTGTGACAAGCGCTGTTCTAAGCGCTGGGGTAGATGCGAGGTAATCCGGTTGGACGCAGTCCCTGTCCCACGTGGGGCTCACAGTCTTAATCCCCATTTTACAGATGAGGTAAATGAGGCACAGGGAAGTGAAGTGACTTGCCCAAGGTCACCCAGCAGACAAGTGGTGGAGCCGAGATTAGAACCCAGGTCCTTCTGACTCCCAGACCCGTGCTCTATCTGCTACAATCCATCGATTAATTGTACTTATTGAGAGCTCACTATGTGCAGAGCACTGTACTGAGTGCTTGGGAGAGTATAATACCACAGAATGAGCAGACACTTTCCCTGATCCCCCTCCCTTCCGAGTCGCCTCGACTCATTCCTTCTGCTCTCCCCCGCCCCCTTCCACAGCACTTATGTGTATATGTATAGATCTATAATTCTATTTATTTATATTGATGTCTGCTTGTTTTGATGTCTTTCTCCCTCCCACGTTGTGGGCAGGGATGGTCTGTCTCTATTGCTGAACTGTACCTTCCATGTGCTTAGTACAGTGCTCTGCACACAGTAAGCGCTCAATAAATACGATTGAATGAATGAACGAGTGTCCTGCGGGCAGTAGGCTGTCTCTCAGGAAGATATGTCCCTCTTGTTTTCAAAATCACCACCCTCCACTTGTGCTTCCAACCCCATCCCTTTTCCCTTTCTAAAAACACTGGAACCCACTCTTCTTCCCTCTTTGATCTTCAGTTGACCTTTCTCTGATGGCTCCTTCCCCTCTGCTTTCAAACAGGCTTCCTCTCCCCTAACCTAAACCAAACAAACAAAACAAAAAACCTCAATCCATGGTGTGAATTGAGTATTTACTATACGCGGGCCACTGTACATAGCACTGGGGAGACGTTGGTAGACATGATCGCTGCCTACAAGGAGCTTAGAGGCTTACAGGGGGAGACAGACATTAAAACATATAGGGAAAATAGCAGAGCATAAGGCTATGTACCCAAGGTCTCTTGGGCTGGGGTGAATATCAAAGTGTTTAAGGGGTACATAGGTGAGTGCATAGGCGAGACAGAGGGGTGGATGGGTAGGGGAAATTAAGGCTTAGTCATGGAAGCCCTCTTGGAGATGTACTTTTAGGAGGACTTTGAGGGTGAGGAGAGTGGTGGACCATCAGATATGAAAGTGGGGGGAGTTTCAGGCCTGAGGGGAACACAAGGGGTCGGCGGGAAAATAGATGAGCTCGAGGTACAGAGAGTAGGTTGGTGTTAGAGGAGTGGAGTGTGCTGGCTGGGTTATAGGAGATCAGGGAGGTGAGGAAGGATAGGAGAGAGAGAGAGGGAGCTGATTGGGGGCCTTTACCTCACTGCACCATCCAGTCAACAGCCCATCTCCCTCTCTGTACTCCCTCGACAGTAAAACGGGAATTCAATCCCTGTTCTCTCCGCTAGTTAGACTGTGAGCCCCATGTGGGACAGCGATGGTGTCCGGCCTGATTAACTTGTATCTACCCCAGTGCTTAGAACAGTGCTGGCACAGAGTAAGGGTTTAACATATCCAATAAAAAAAAAATGAAAAACATTTCTGTCCAAATTCCTCAGGCGGGTTGTTTGCACCTGCTGCCTCACTTCCTCTTCTCAGATTCATTCATTCAATCATATTTATTGAGCACTTGCTCAGTGCAGAGCACTGTACTAAATTCTTGGGAAAGTACGATACAACAATAAACTCACTCCTCAACCTTCACCAATCCAGCTTCTGTCCGCTCCACTCCACTCTCTCCTGGGACACCATTGGCCATCTCCTCCTCACCACATCTAATGGTCTCTAATAATAATAATGTTGGTATTTGTTAAGCACTTACTATGTGCCGAGCACTGTTCTAAGCGCTGGGGGAGATACAGGGTAATCAGGTTGTCCCACTTGGGGCTCACAGTCTGAATCCCCATTTTACAGATGAGGTAACTGAGGCACCGAGAAGTCAAGTGACTTGCCCAAAGTCACACAGCTGACAAGTGGCGCAGTAGGGATTAGAACCCACGACCTCTGACTCCCAAGCCCAGGCTCTTTCCACTCTATCGTCTCGGACCTCTCTGCTGCCTTTGACGTGGTGGACCACCTACTTCTCCTGGAGACTCTACCTAATCTGAGTTTTTCTGATACGATTCTCTCCTGGTTCTCTTCTTACAGCTCTGACTACACTTACTATGAGCAGAACACTGAGCACTTAGGAGAGTACAGTACAACAGAATCAGCCGACACATTCCACAATCTCTGTCCATAAAGAGCTCTCCATCTGCGCTCACTCCTTTGATAGGTGGGGCAGGGGGGATTCCACACTCTGGGGCTTCAACTAGCTCTGATGTAGGTGATCTCCAAATCCACCTCCCTAGCCCCGACCTCTCTCCTCTCCAATTTCATATCTCCTCCTCCTTCTAGGACATCTCCCATTCTCCCTCCTACTTAGACAGTCCAACTTAATTATCTCGTATCTCTCCCGGTGCTGAATAAGGTGCTCGGAACATAGCAAGTGCTTAAACACCACAATTTGTATGTCCTGCTGGCATCTGGAGATCAGTATGTCCGAAAGTGAACTCGTCTTCATCTTCCCTCCTAAATCCTCTCTTCTGCCTCCTCACTTTCCCATCACCAATGATGCCAGCACCCTCCTTGTCTCTCAAACCCAGAACGTTGGCATTATCAATCGGTGGTATTTATTGAACATTTATTTACCGAAGGCAGAGCACTGCACTAAGTGCTTGGGAGAATGCAACAGAGTTGGTAATCAATCAATCAATTGTCTTTATTGAGCAATTATTGTGTACAGCAATCACTGTACTAAGTGCTTCATAGAGTGCAATATAACAGAGCCCTTACCTACCGCAGCAGCCTCCTCGCAGGCCTTCCCATTTCCGGCCTCTCCCCTCTCCAGGTCACGTGTCATTCTGCTACCGAGATCATTTTTTCAAAGCATCATTTTTTGGTCCTCTTTCCAGTGGTTGCCCATTCTTTTTCTATAGCAAACAGAATCCCCTGATCACTGGTTTTCAGGTAATCGCTCTGTCGATCAGTGGTATTTCTTGAGCCCTTACTTTGGGCTGAATTAAGCGCTTGGGAAAGTACAAGACGGTGGGTAGTCACCATCCCAATCCTCGAGGAGCTTACAATCTAAAGGGAGACATGGACAGAAAAATAAATTATGGGCAAGGCGGGGACTGAGTATAAGGATAGAAACATTAAAGTTAGGGGGATGGGGATGGGGGGAGCACCTAAGGGCTTGGGGGACAGACTGTGTGCATGGTTGAGGTAGTAGGGAGGGAAAATGGGGGGGGCGGTGAGAGCTTAGTCAGGGAAAGCTTCCTGGAGGAGATATGATTTCAGCAGGGCTTTGATGATGGGAAGAGTGCTTGTCTGTCAGATACGGGGAAGGAAGGAGTTCCAGGCAGAAGGGAGGCCGTGAGCCAAAGGATGACTGTGAGTGAGGGGAGAGTGAAGAACAGTGAGTAGTTGGTGTTGGAGGAGCGGAGTGCTCAGGCTGGAGTGGAGTGGAGCGGGAGTGGAGCGAAGATGAGTAAAGGGGATAGAGCTGATCCAGGGCCTTGAATCCGATAGCGAGGAGTTTCTGCTTGATGTGGAGCGGGGTGGGCAACCATTGGAAGCACTCTAAGAATGACACTCGATCAGCTCCCTTCCCTTCCCCCTACCCATCAATCAATGGCATGTATGCAGAGAACTGTACAAAGCACAGGGAGACAGCAGTACTATAGCATGGGGAGACACGATCCCTGCTCTCAAGGAGCCAAACTCCTATTCCCACCCAAACCTTGCCCTCCCCTGGATTTCCCATCACTGTAGACAGCACCACCATCCTCTCTGTCTCACAAGCCCATAACCTTGGCGTTCTCCTTGTCTCGTCTCTTTCATTCAACCCACATATTCAATCTATCACCAAATTCTGTCCGTTCTAGCTTTACAATATTGCAAAAGTCTGCCCTTTTCTCTCCAACCAAACCACTACCACATTCACCCAAGTACTTGCAATAACTGTGGTGTTGGTCAAGTGCCTACTACTTGCCAAGCCCTGTTCTAAGCGCTGAGGAAGATACAAGATGATCATGTCAGACACAGTCCTGTCCCACACAGGGCTCACAGTCCAAGTAGGAGGGAGAACAGGTACTGAATCCCCATTTTACAGATGAGGTAATTGAAGCAGAGAGAAGTTAAGTGATTTGTCCAAGGTCACACAGCAGGCACACAGCGGAGCCAGGATTAGTTCTTCGACTCCCAGGCCCATGCTCTTTCCGCTAAGCCGTGCTGATCCTCACTGCTCCATATTGCTCCATTTATCCTATCCCGCCGTGAGTACTGCACCGGCCTCCTCGCTGACCTCTCTGCTTCCTGTATCTCCGTACTCCGATCCATACTTCACTTTGCTGCCTGGATTATGTCTCTACAAATCTACAATCTACAAGTCCATGTTCCCTTGCTCCTCGATAACTACCAATGGTGGCTCATCCACTTCCACACTAAACAGAAACTCCCGACCAATAGGTCTTAAAGCACTCAGTCATCTTCCTCCCTCCTACCTCTATCTCCCTGATTTCCTACTACAACCCAGCCCACGTACTGTGATCCTCCAATGCCAAGCGACTCACCGTACCGCGATCTCCATCCGTCTCACCCCCGACCCTTTGCCCATGTTCTCCCTCTGGCCTGAAACACCTTCCCTCTTTGTATCTGACAGATGATCGCTCTCCCCACCTTCAGAGCACCACTTCTTCTTATTAAATCCAAGAGGTCTTCCCGGCCTAAGCCCTCATTTGCTCTTCTCCCCCTCCCTTCGGCAGCGTCACCTTTTAATCACCCCTCCCTCGGCCCCACGGCACTTACGTACATATCTGTAATTTATTTATTTATATCAGTCTCTCTCCCCCTCAGGACTGTAAATTCACTGTGGGCAGGGAACATGTCTTCCAAATCTGATAGATGATACTCTCCCAAGTGCTTAGTACATTGTTCTGCACACAGTAAGCACTCAATACATGTGACCGATTGATTGATTGTGAGACAGGAAATAAAATGAATGACAGAGGGAGCAACACTGTGTAAGGACCTGGACATCAATCAAACAATCAGCGGTATTGACTGAGCCCTTACCATGTCAGGGCACTGCACTAAATGCTTGGAAGAGTACAATACATCAGAGTCGGTAGATCTGTGAACCCTGCCCTCCCTTCCAGCCTGCAGGGAGAGAGAGGCGTTAAAATAGATTAGGGATAGGGGAAATAGTAGAATAGAAGAATATTTACATAAGTACTGTGGGGCTGGAATGAGGATCAAAGTGCGTTAGTGAGGGCATCCATAATCTTGGGCGTGGCTTCTGGCCTGATGGAACTGATGTGTTTGCTGCAGTCAGGAATTTTACACTCCCAAGTGCTTATTCATTCATTCAGTAGTATTTATTGAGCGCTTACTATGTGCAGAGCACTGTACTAAGCGCTTGGAATGTACAAATCGGTAATACAATGCTCCGCACAAAGTAAGGGCTCACTGAATCCGATTGACTGGCGGATCGACTGACTGCAGCAATGCCCAGCAGGCCTGGTGCCCTGATGCCCAAAGAAGGTTGAAAGAGTCACTAAATGGTTCAGTTCTACCATCCAGGCACCCCCACTTATCCAATTTCAACTCTGGAGATTTAAACCACTGGTAGTGGGAGGATCTGGTCATAAAGGGTCCGGGGGAGGGGATTATCAAAGTACTTGTCCTGGACTCCTCTTCCACTACACCCCAGCTTGCACACTTAGCTCCTCTAGTGCAACCTACTCCCTGGGCCTTGGTCTGTTCCCTGTTGCAGCTCCCACCATCCCTTTGGTCTGGACCTCCTTCCTCCTTTACATCTGTCAGATTGCTGCTGTCCCCATCCTCGAGACCCCTCCTCTTGTGGGCAGCCATCGCCTCCACCAACTTGGTGGTATTGGACTCTCCCAAGTGCTTAGTACAGGGCTCTGTACAGTCAGTGCTCAATAATTGATGGATTGACAATACCATTGATCGATTGGCTGACTGGGGCTTTCCCTGATTAATCTCTGAATTCCCCTCCTTATATCCCCCACCTATTGCCACTTCAGCATTTCCACAGCATCTAATGTCTTGGCTATTCATTTCTCCCCCACCGAGCCCTATCCCTGTAGCATTTAGGGCCAATCTTTAAACTCTGTTGCTTCTCGCTACCCACACTTTAGTTTAACACCTAGATCTTCAACTAGTTTGTAAACTCTTGGGGTCAGGGATCCTGTCCACCAACTCTGTGGTACTCTCCCCAGCACTTCACGCAGTGCTCGCCATAGAAAAAGTATTTAATGATGGTATCTGTTAAGCACTTACTATGTTTCAAACAATGTTCTAAGCACTGAGGTATATAAAATAAAGTGTATTGGCATATTCAATAAATGCTCTTGATGATTGATTGTGTTTCTGTTATACTCTCCCAGGAGCTGCTCAATAAATACTGTCACTGCTAAGGAAAAACTCGGGGACTCACCCCTGATTTCACTAAGCCACGTTGAATGTCACATGGGTGAGGACAGAGGGTGTCTTCTGCTACAGAAGTCTCATCCCAGAGACGTTCTGTTCCGTGCCCAGATACTGCACCCATTTTTTCCCCCAAGGTATTTGTTAAGTGCTTACTACACGCCAGGCACTGGACTAAGTGTTGGGGTAGCTATAAATTAATCAGGTTGGACACAATCCACTCCACGCCCCACATAGGACTCACAGTCTTAATCCCCATTTTACAGATGAGGTAACTGAGGCCTAGAGAAGTGCCTTGCCCCAGGTCACAAGGCAGACAAGTGGCAGAGCTGGGATTAAAGACCCAGATACTTCTGACTTCCAGGCCCATGCTCTGTCCACTAGGCCACGCTGCTTCTATTGTCTCCATCCGTCTCACCGTGTGCGCCGCTAAGCACAGGGCAACCAAGGGAAAGATGGGAGGTGACTCGGTGCGACCCATCACTGCTGCTGCAAAAACAGCTTCAAACAGCATGCTTAGTGGTTAGAGCCTGGGCCTGGGAGTCAGAAGGATCTGGGATCTTAGCCCAGCTCGGCCACTGGTCTGCTGTGTGACCTTGGGCAGATCACTTCATTTCTCTGTGCCTCGGTCACCTCATCTGTAAAATGTGGATGAAGACTGTGAGCTCCGATTGGGACAAGGACTGTGTCCAACCTGATTAACTTATATCTACCCCAGCGCTTAGTACAGTTCCTGGCACATAGCAAGTGCTTAACACTTACCATTAAAAAAACTGGCCCTTGGACACATCTCTCCGCTCGTAACTATTGGCACCTGACCAAGGCTCACCCTAATGGCAAGAGGCAGAAAAGGGGCAAAAAAAGGGCAAAAAAGGTGTGGAAGGGATTCTCAGGGGAGTATTTTGAGGTCACTATGATGGCTGTCAGGGACCCCTGCCTGTGAGCGGGCCTTGGACTCTGGGCTGCAGTTCTGCTTCTCTACATAAAATACCGTAGACCATAGGCTTGTCTCTAGACTGAAAGCTTTTTGTGAGCAGGGAATGTGTCTGTGATATTGTTATATTATACTCTCCCAAGGACGCAATATAGCGCTCTGCCCAAAGTAAGTGCTCTGCCCAAAGTAAGCACTCAGCAAATACCACTGACTGATCACTGACTTCACTTTTATTTTATGCATCTGTCCTCGTCTTTTGTGTTGTTTCCATAATTTATTGCTTCTCCGCTCTTTATGGGTGTGTCAGCAGTCAGTCCTTCCCACTCAACTCGTATCCTTGGATTGGGAGCCCCTCGAGGACCAGGGTCGGAGTCTAATCTCCACCCAACATGCCCTGCACACCGTCAGGCTTCATTAACGCCACTAGTCGATCGGTCATTCCATGTATTTACTGAGTACTTACCGTGTGCAGAGCTCTACACCCAGCTCTTGGGAGAGTACGATATAACAACGTAACAGACACATTCCTGCCCACATCGAGCTTACTGTCTAGAGGGTGAGACAGACAGTATAAATAAATAATATTATAGATTTGTACAGAAGCGCTGTGGGGATGGCTCAGTGGAAAGAGCACGGGCTTGGGAGTCAGAGGTCATGGGCTCTAATCATTCATTCATTCAGTAGTATTTATTGAGCGCTTACTATGTGCAGAGCTCTGTACTAAGCGCTTGGAATGGACAAATCGGTAACAGATAGAGACAGTCCCTGCCCTTTGACGGGCTTACAGTCTATTCGGGGGAGACAGACAAGAACGATGGCAATACATAGAAGAATCCCGGCTCCGCCACTTGTCAGCTGCGTGACTTTGGGCCAGTCACTTCACTTCTCTGGGCCTCAGTGACCTCATCTGTCAAATGGGGATGAAGCCGGTGAGCCCCATGTGGGGCAATCTGATGACCTTGTACCTCCCCCGGCGCTTAGAACGGTGCTGGACACATAGTGAGCCCTTAACAAATGTCACTATTATTATTCTGATGATGATGACGATGAATAAAGGGAGCGAGTCAAGGCGGGGACTGGAGCGCTCAGTCAGGGAAGGCCCCCTGGAGGAGGTGGGGAAGCAGCGTGGCTCAGTGGAAAAGAGCCTGGGCTTCGGAGCCAGAGGTCATGAGTTCGACTCCCGGCTCCGCCACTTGTCAGCTGGGTGACTGTGGGCGAGTCACTTCACTTCTCTGTGCCTCAGTGCCCTCATCTGTAAAATGGGGTTTAACTGTGAGCCTCCCGTGGGACAACCTGATGACCCTGTATCTCCCCCAGCGCTTAGAACAGTGCTCGGCACATAGGAAGCGCTTAACAAATACCAACATTATTATTCTTCTTCTCAAAGAGGCTTTGAAGGAGGAGTCCACGGCCCCCCCCCCGAAAGACTACATGTTCCACAATGCACTGCGGCCCCCCGCCTCCGCTGACCTCATCGCTCCTCTCTCGCCCGCACGAGGAGGGGGAGGGGCGGGGGAGAGGCTTCTTCTCGCGAGAGCGGCCTCTCCTTCGGCCGACGGAGGCGGGGGAAGGGGAGGAGAGAGAGAGAGAGAGAGAGAGAGAGAGAGAAGGAGAGAGATCGTTCTTCTCGCGAGATCTTCCTCCCGTCAACCGCCTGGGCCGCGGCAGCCACCGCCCCGCAGCTCCGCCAGCCTCGGGCCCCGCCGCCCCCATGGCGGACCCCAAATACGCCGATCTGCCCGGCATCGTGAGTACCTGCACCGCCCGGACGGACCCCTTCCCCCACCCCCGGCTCAGGCGGCCCGCCCCCGCCCCTCTTTCCTCCCCTGCCCTGCCCTCCCTTCCTCTCCCGCAGTGACCCAGCCCGGACCATCCAACACAGCCCACCCCCACCCCGCAGTCACCCCAGCAGGGGCCACCCCACACCCCCGACTCTCCCCCAGTGAGCCAGCACGGCCCAGCCCACACCCCTGCTCTCCCCCAGTGATCCAGCACCAACCATCCAACACCCTGACCGCCCCCTCTCCATCCCTGACTCCTCCCAAGCCACCCGGCACAGACCATCCATCACCCCCGACTCTCCCCCAGTGAGCCAGCACGGCCCAGCCCACACCCCTGACTCTCCCCCAGTGATTCAGCACCAACCACCCAACACCCCTGACTCTCCCCCAGTGATCCAGCACCAACCATCCAACACCCCGACTGCCCCCCTCCATCCCTGACTCCCCTCAAGCCACCCGGCACAGACCCCCCCCACACCCTCGACTCTCCCCCAGTGACCCAGCATGGACCACCCCACACCCCTGACTCTCCCCCAGTGATCCAGCACCAACCACCCATCACCCCTGACTCCCCCCCATCCCTGAGTCCCCCCCAAAGCGACCCAGGACAGACCAGCCATCACCCCTGACTCTCCCCCAGTGACCCAGCACGGCCCAACCCACACCCCTGACTCTCCCCCAGTGATCCAGCACCAACCACCCAACACCCCTGACTCCCCCCCTCCATCCCCGACTCTCCCCAAGCGACCCGGCACAGACCATCCAACACCCCCGACTCTGCCCCGGTAGTCTAGCATGGACCATCCAACCTCGCTGACTCTCCCTCGGTGACCCAGCCTGGACCGTCAAACACCCCTGACTCTCCCCTGTCCAACCCTGACTCTCCCCCAGAGTCACTACACGGACCATCCAACGTCCCTGATCCCCCTCAGTGACGCAGCCCGGACCGTCAGGCACCCTTCACTCCCCCGCCTCCGTCCCTGACTCTCCTCAGACGACCCAGCACAGACCATCCAACACCCCTGACTCTCCCCTCTCCATCCGCCAACTCCGCTCTTGCTGTACAGATCAGCTGAAAAGTGGCCCTTGGGCGGGTTTCTGTCTCTTCAGATTCCCTCCGACCGGCTGCGACTCTTTCATTGCTCCCTCGTGGGCCTCCCAATCCCTACCACGAGAAACAGCGTGGCTCAGTGGAAAGAGCCCGGGCTTAGGAGTCAGAGGTCATGGGTTCTGATCCCGGCTCCGTCCCCTGTCAGTTGTGTGACTTTGGGCAAGTCACTTGACTTCTTGGTGCCGCAGTTACCTCATCTGTAAAATGGGGATGAAGACTGTGAGCCCCAAGTGGGACAACCTGATTACCCCGTATCTCCCCCAGCGCTTAGAACGGTGCTCGGCACATAGTAAGCGCTTAACAAATGCCAACATTATTATTATTCTTATTATTACCAACTGTTTCAAACCTAAAAGTACCTCCTGAAGTCCCCCGTGCCCTCCTCCCTCCCTGATCCCTGATGACCTCACATCGATTTTGTCTGTAAAATAGCATCAGGAGGGAACAGCCCAGAGTCTCTCCCTCTCCTCTTTCCGGGGGCCAGGCGGGGGCCCCCCGTGACTCAGGAGGCAACCGTTGTACCCACAGGCTCGGAATGAACCCGATGTGTATGAGACCAGTGACCTTCCTGAAGACGACCAGGCTGAGTTTGATGCGGTGAGGCGGCCCTGGGGACTCCCTGACCTTTCCCTCCGGAGCCCGCCCCAAGCCTGTTCCCAGGAGCAGTGCCAGCTCCGGGGCTGGGGGTGGTTTGAGCCCGGGGTCCCTGCCTGATACTCCCAGAGGAACCCCAGGGTGGAGGAGGGATGTGGGCAAGGAGAGGGTGAGGGGGTAGGGGGTGAGCAGGCTTGGTTCCAGGGAGGTTGGGGAGAAGAGGATGTGATCTTCTTGCCTGTTCCGTTTCCCGATCTCTGACCCCAGAATCTGGGTGGGGAGGGGCCGGCTGGGCACCTGCCCTCACTGCCATGCTCTCCCGCATACCCTTGCCCCTGTCCTGCCCTACAGGGGCCACGGGCCTTCACCTGTATGTGTCTACCCCTCCCCGGACTTCGGTCTCTGGCCCACGTTGTCTGGCCGTAGCCCCCAAGGACCCCTGAGGGCGGAGTTGTTTGGGGGACCTACAGACCAGCTCCTATGAACTGCAGGAATGGGGAACCTGGGGCCGGATCGGGGTGGGAGGCAGCTACTGGCCCTGTCTAGGACCCCCAGGGAAAGATCTGGCCAACCCTGCGTGCCTTCATGACCTAAAGTTCCCGGTAGCCCCCCGGGCCCTTGCTCACCCTCCTCCCCCGACCAGCCCGCCCATACTCACCTGTCTCCCTCCCTCCCTCCTCTCTGCTCACCCACCTGCCCGCTCGCCCGCCCGCCTGCCCGCCCGCCCGCTGGACCTAGTTTGCACAAGTAAGACACTAACGCTCCACTCTGCACTAGTGCTTGGAGATTGCATGCTGCCCCCTCCGCTTCTGCCTCTCTCCCGGCCGCACCTGCCTCCCTTGTCCCCTCCGTCCCGCTCACCTGCGTGCACCTGGCTGGTTGCGGGCTGGGTACTTTGCTCCCTGGGGCTGAGCGACCCAGGCCCGATCTCAGGCTTCCCTCCGCGCGGTGGTCCGTCCCCCCACCTACACCCGAGCTACGGTCGGACGCGGGGGAGAGGTGGCACAGGGGGCTGGCCCCATCCCAGAGGGCAGCTGGGAGAGGGAGGCCTGGGGTCTGGAAGACCTGCGGTTGCCAAAACGAGGGTCCTCTCCCTCAGTGCGCTACTTGAGCTGAGTTGGGATGGGATCGGGGCAAGCCCCGCCCAGCCAAGCCCTGCCCCGGGATGGGGTGTGTGTCTGCTGAGTGTTTGCCCCCTAACTGAGGGGATGGCGTGGCTTGACACGTGTGTTTGTCCCCACCTGGGGACGGTGACACGTGTGGCCAGCGTGTACGTGACCCTGGCCGAGGCAGGACGATGTGTGGCTGGTGGGATTGTGACCCGGCTGAGGGGGTGGTGTGGCTGGTGAATGTGTGTTCTCGGCCTGGGGGGAAGATGGGGTGGTGGTGCTGGGGGTGGTGTGCATGCGTGTGCATGTCCTGGCCAGGGGGCGGCTTGTGGATGATGTGTGCAAGCCTTCGCTTGGGAAGTGTGTAGGGCTGGCGTGAGCGTGCCCTCAGCTGGTGTCTCTCGGAGTGTGTGCGCGCGTGTGTGCGTGCCCCAGGCAGAGCAGGACCCGATATTGGGGACGACGGGGCCGGACTTGGTGGACGCCTGCAGGGGCATCGGTCTGACCTGGTTTTTCTTTCTTCTCTATCCTGCCCCTCCTGACCTCTGACTTTCTCACCTGTGGGGCTGCCAGGAGCTGGTAAGGAGCTGTCTTTCCGTTAGTCGGCTTGGTATGCTGGATGGTGACTGGGTGACCTCTGACCTTTATCTTTGCTCCGTTCGCTCTGCTCCGACTCCCTCGTATCCTCTGGGCTCTTGGGGGTCTGCCAAGGGACGAGGAAAGCCCAGACCGGGGGACCCGGTGCACCTCAGGGAGCTAGAGTGGAGTGGAGGCCAGGTGGGGTGGGTGGGTGGGGTGAGAAGGGAGTGGAGGCCGGGCAAAAGGTTTTTTTGTGTCGGCGGGAACGGTCACCGTCAAGGAGATCGCTCTGTGTAGGAGGACCTGAGGTTAGCCGGATCCCTTTGGGTCTGTAGGAGAAGCTAAGGGTGTAGGGGTTGTTCTGATTACAGGGAGAAGCCGAGGTGTGGGGGGGATCGCTCAGTGTCTGTAGGAGGAGCTAGGGTTGGGGGGATCGCTTTGGGTCTGTGGCAGGAGCTGAAGTTGGGCGGGGGGGGGGGTCGCCCTGTGTCTGACGAGGAGCTGAGTTTGCGGGGATCGCTCTGTATCTATAAGAGGAGCTGAGGTTGGTGAGATGGCTGTCTGTAGGAGGGGCTGAGGTGGTGGGGATTGCTGTGGGTCTGTAGGAGGTGCTGAGATTGGAGGGGATCGCTCTGCGTCAGCAGGAGGATCGCAAGTTGGGGGAATCACTCTGTGTAGGAGGAGCTGAAGTTCGGGGGGGGATTGCTCTGTGTCTGGAGGAGGAGGAAGAAGTGGGGTGTGGGGGTTCGCTCTGTGTCTGGAGGAGATGAGGGTGTGGGTCGAGTGCTGTGTGTCTGCAGGAGGAGCTGAGCAGCAGCAGTGTGGAACACCTCATTGTCAACCCCAATGCCGCCTATGACAAGTTCAAAGACAAGAGAGTTGGGACCCAGGGGCTTGGTAAGGCGTGGCCCCTGTGGGGTCAGGGCCCAGGTTGTGGGGGAGGGGGGCGGGGGGGGGGCAGCCCAGACAGCCAGAACAGCAGGCTGATCCCCACCCCTGCCCCCAGACTTCTCTGACCGCATTGGGAAGGGGAAACGCACTGGCTATGAATCTGGAGAGTTTGAGATGGTGAGAGGGAAAAGCGGGGGGCGGTGGGGGAGGAGGAGTGCAGGGGGTGGGCCGCGGCCGGGGAGGAGGAGGGTGAGGGAGGGGATGGGCAGGACAGGGGTGGGGTGAGGCGAGGAGGCGGGAGAAGGCGGGAGTAAGGATGCGATCGATATCCACAGCTGGGCACGGGGATGGGCCCGGGGCTCAAGGAGACGCCTCAGCAGAAATACCAGCGCCTTCGGCATGAGCTCCAAGAGCTGACGGCGGAAGTGGACGCGATCAAGGTAGCCGGGCCTCGCCTGCGCGGGATGAGGTGGGGCGGGGGTCGCGCCGGGCCCCAGCCCGCAGCCCCTCAGTGTCTCCTCCCTCCCCACCCGTCCCCCAGAGCACAGCAAAGGAGGCGGCCGCAGAGGAGACGCTGACCCCCGTGGCCTTGGCCAAGCAGCTGACCGTGCTGCAGCAGCAGCTGGTGTCCTCCCACCTGGAGCGCCTGCTGGGGCCCGACGCCACCGTCAACCTGAGTGACCCCAATGGGGCCCTGGCCGAGTGGGTGCCCCCCCGCCCCGGGAGGGGGGAAGGATGCGGGAGGTGGGGGAGGAGGGCTTGACGGCCGGGGTCCCCGCCTCCCCCGCCCCGAGGGGGGCTGGGGTCAGGGACCGGCTCCAGCTTTTGTGTCCCACCAGGCGCCTGCTCGTCCATCTGGAAGCGGCCAAGGGCAGCCGGGAGGCGGGGAGGGGGGCTCAGAGCGCGGCGGCCGGAACCCCCGCCCCCGCCAGCCTGGTCACCTATGAGCTGCACTCTCGACCCGAGCATGACCGCTTCTCCCAGACCGCCAAGGTGAGGTCTGGGCCTCCGCCCTCCCAGCTCTGGGCCGAGCCACCCGGGCAGCCGGCAGCGGGCGGGGGGAGGTGAGGTCGGGGGCGAGGCCGAGTCTGGCCTCCCAGCGGCCGCTCAGCCCGTCCCCCGACTCTTCTCTCAGATCGCGGAGCTGGAGAAGCGTCTGACTGAGCTGGAGGCGGCGCTGCGCTGCGAGCCAGACACGCAGGTCAGCCCCCTCAGCCCCCTCCCCGGGCTCCCTCCCCCAAGTTCCCCAACCCACCCCCACCTCTCTCTCTGCCTCCTCCCGCCCCACAGAACCCGCTGACGGCCGGGGTGCAGGGCTCCTGTCTTATGGTGAGTAGCGACCGGCCAGAGTCGGGGGAGGGTGACCGGCTGGTCCGTGGGGGGTGGGCGGGTGTGTGAAGGGGTGAGAGGGTGTGGGAAGGGCGGGGCGGGGGGTGGGTGTGAGGGGCTACGGGACGGTCCCCATTTCTCCCGTCCGCTCCCTCTCCCGTGGCCAGGAGACGGTGGAGCTCCTGCAGACCAAGGTCAGCGCTCTGGACCTGGCTGCTCTGGACCAGGTGGAGGCGAGGCTCCAGGTCGGTGGGGGCAGGGCAGGGGCTGGGGGGTGGGGGTGGCCGTGACGGGGCTGAACTGGACGCCTCTGGGCCCCCGTCTCCCCTCAGAGTGTGCTGGGGAAGGTGAATGAAATCGCGAAGCACAAAGCAGCCCTGGAGGATGCAGACACCCAAAGCAAAGTGAGTGCCCCCACCCCCCCCCCCAGGCAGGGCAGCCCTGGCAGCCGGCACCCTGCCCCCGCTCATCCCTGCCCCCCCATCCCAGGTGCACCAGCTGTACCAGGCAGTGCAGCGCTGGAGTCCCGTGGCCTCCGCCCTTCCCGAGGTGGTCCAGCGACTCATCACTGTCAAACAGCTGCACGAGCAAGGTGGGGGTGCCAGGGGGTGGGGAGATGAGTGGGGGGCCAGGGGGCGGGGAGATGGGTGGGGCCGGGCCTGCTCCTTTCCCCCCACTGACCGCCCCACCTCGTTCCGCCCCCTGCGGCAGCCATGCAGGTGGGGCAGCTCCTCACCCACCTGGACACGACACAGCAGCTGGTGGCCGGGTCTCTCAAGGACAACGTCACCCTGCTGGCCCAGGTGCGATCCCGCTCCCGGCACCCCGGCCCCCACCCTCCCCCTGCTTCTGCACACGGACACCCCCGGAGGAGGGGCCGGTTGCCCCCGGGTCTCGCTTCGGTAACCCCGTCCCCCGACACCTACGTTCCCATGCTCCCCTCCGGGGGTGTACCCCCGTGCCCTCCCTCCTCCGCCCGCGGCCCCCGCTGATCTCCCTCCTCCAGCTGCGGCCCCCGTAACCCTCCTCCTCGGCCTGCGGCCCCACCCACAGGTGCAGACGACGATGCGGGAGAACCTGCAGACGGTGGAGGGGAACTTTGCCAGCATCGACGCCCGCATCAAACAGCTGCAGCAGTGAGGCTGCCCTCCCCTTCCCCGGCCCCCACTTCGTCCGGGCCCAGAGGGGGTGGAGAGCTGCGCCCCACGCCCCACCCCCTGGCGACGGCTGCCCTCAGGGCTGCCGTCCCCCTCCCGCCGCCCCCACCCCCACCCCCGCCCCCCACCGTGCAGCGCGTTGCTCGTCTGTGCCGACGAAGAACAGTGCAGAGCCCACACCCTGTCCAAACTGTCTCGTCTGTTGTGAGGGAGCGCGGCCCAGGGGGCTTACACACCGGGGGTGGGGGGAGGAAGGGGAGGACGGTTTGGGACGGGGAGGGAGAGGTGGGGCCCAGCCTGCGGTCGGCTCCCACGGCTGGGTGGGGTTATTGCTTTGTTCAGGGGAGGGGGCAGAGGAAGGTCCCCCAGTTGGGCCACGGGGTCGGGGCAGACCCGCGTCCCAAAGGAGATGGTCTGTGCAGAAATAACCTGAGCCCCGGCTGGGGTGGGGGGAGGGGGGAGTCGGGGCACGTCGAGTCCAGGCCGTGGCCGTCTCCCTCTGGCTGCGGGGGGAGCGGGCGGCTACAGGCCCCGTCTCCCGGTCCTCCTCCCGGTCCTCCCGGTCCTCGTCAGGGTGCCGAGCCGGCCACGGCGCGGCTGCGACGGCGGGGTCGTAGCCGGCTGGGGGAGAGAGGGGTGAGACGGCCGTCTGCGCGTTCCCCTCTCCCCGGCGCAACCCAGGGAGGGCCCGGGGGGCCAGTAGGCGGGGGGTGGCAATCAGGCAGGGGGCCTTGGTGCAGAAAGCTGCATGGGAGAGCGGGGGACCAGAGGGACCCACAGGACCCCGCCCCCGTCCCCGACAGCCCCCGCCTCCCCACGCACCAACCCGGCCCACACTCACTTGCTGCCCCTCTGGCGGCTGCGGCCCCGTCCCCGCCCCCTTGGGGGCACCTGGAAGAAGGGGCGGCGGTGGGGGAGGGGAGCGGAGCCCCCATCCCCCGCCGTTGCGGCCGCGCCGCGCCCTCCCCCCCCCCCCCCCGGCCCTTACCTTGAGCTGATCGTCAGGCGGGGGTGCCTTGGCCGGGGCCCCCCTCGCTCCGTGGCGGCCACGGCCGCGGCGGCGCGAGCAACGGCCGCCCAGCTCCCCGTTGCGCCGCCAGGGGCAGGCCCACTCCAGCTGCCCGGCCGAACCGCCTTCTCCCAGCCGGACGGCCCAGCGGCCGGGCCCCGTCTCCCCCGGCCGCCGGCCCCGCCGGCCCCGCCCGCGGCCCCGGAGGGGCTGCGGGCTCCCTGTGCCCCGCCCGTGGCCGATTCCCAAGTCGCAGGGGGGGCCTTGCCCTAGGCCGGCCTTCTCCAGGGGCACCTGAGGGCGGAGAGGGGCACGAGTCAGTCCTGCCGCGGGGCCTGGGCTCCCTCCCCGCTCCGGGCAGGCTCGCTCACCTGGAGACTGTGCAGCAGGCAGGCCAAGGGGCCGGGGGGCCCCGTCAGCAAGGGCAGCTCGCCTGCAGGGACGGAGGGGGCACCGGTTAGGACAGATGGGGCGCAGGCCAGTGTGGGCCGGGGCCCCCTCTCCCTCCCTGCCCCCTCCGCCCCCATTCCCTCGGTTGCCCCCCGCGCCCGGCCCGCGGTGACTCACCGAAGAGGCCCGTGCTCAGCACAGGGGTGGGCAGTGGCTGAAACGGCGGGGGTCTCCCTGAGGTGGGGGGCCCGGGGGCACTAGGCGCAGTGGTGACGTGGGAGGTAGGTGGGCCCGACTGGGGAGGGCTCAGCAGACCGGGCTGGAGAGAGAGAGAGGGAGAGGACCCAGGCGGTTGCCGGGGCTCCCCTCGGCAACCGGGCCCCGTTCCCCCGCCCCTCGCCTTGCAGCTCACCTGATGAGGGGTCCTCGGACAGGGCTCCAGGCCGAGGAGGGGCACTAGGGCGGCCAGCAGCCCGCTGGAGGGGGAGGGGAGCAGGGGAGCCCCCGGAGGCTCCCCTAGATCGGGGGGGACACCCAGAAGGGGCTCGGGGGGCTGTGACCCCCACGGTAGGAAGCCCGAGTCCGAGGGTGGGCCCAGGGGCCCGGGGAGGGCCAAGGCCCCCAGCAGCTCCGGGGAGCCCCCGCCGAGGGTCAGGCCCTGCTCCGGGCTGCAGGAGAAAACCCCTCCCCCAGCGGGTGGGAGCAGGGAGGCGGTGGCGGCCGGATAGGGGGAACCCGCAGCAGAGGGGTCCCGCCCCCGCCCTCCCCTCCCCCTCGGCTCTGCCCGACGGCCAGAGGTGTCCGGGCCGCAGCCGCCGCCGGGGACCCCGGCGGAGGCAGGCGGGGTGCGGGGCCGCCCCGGGCGCGGGCCGGCGGCTCCCGCGGCCGCTCTAAAGCTCTCGGCGGGAGGGCGGAGGGGAGGGCGAGGCAGGGGCCGCAGCAGGGACAGTACGGGAGGGAGGGGAGGGGCGGGGGAGCGCGGGGAGGGCAGAGGCGGCACGGCGGAGGGGGCCGGGGCCGCGGGCGCCCGCGGCCCGCAGCCCCGTAAAGTGCTGGAGGTGGGCCGAGGGGAGGCCGCGGGCGGCAGGCCCCCGGCCGGGGAGGAGGCCGCGAGCCCCCCACAAGTCTGACTCGGGGGGGAGGAGCGCGGGGGGGCTCTAGAGCCGGGTGGCGGAGGGGGGCCCGGGGACCTTAAGGCATCGCTGCGGCGGGTGACGGCCAGATCGAGGGGCAGCCGGGGGGGGAGCCGGGCGGAGAGGCCGGAGGCCGGCGGGCGGCCCTGGGCGCCGGCGGCGTGGACGGAAGAGCTCTCTCCTTCCGCTGCGGAGACCACAGAGGCGGGGGGTGTTCGGGCCCGCCCCCCCCCCCCCCGCCCCCCCCCAGTCTCAGCCCCGGGCCCGCGGGTGCCCTCGGTCCCCGTGGTGGCCGGCCGGCCGGTCCTCACCCAGAGGGGCGCGGGGGGCCGGGGGCGGGCGCGCCGGCTCGGGGCCGGGGGCCGGCGACGTCGTGGCGACGGCTTTCCGCCGGTGGTTGCACAGCTTGGTCATGTCTTCCTCGGCCGCCCCGGTCCCATCGGGGGTCGCTGGGGTCATCGGGGCCGAGGGGTCAAAGTTGAAAACCTGCGGGAGGCCGGGTGGCGGAGCCGGGCGTGGGGAGGGGGTGACGGCGCGGCTCCCCCCCGGCCCTCCCCCGGCCGGCCCGGCCCGGCCCGGCCCGGCCCGCTGACCTGAGGCAGGCGCACGGGGCAGGACAGGCCGCATTTGCAGGTGTCGTCGCTGAGGAGGTAGGTTCGAGTCTGCTCCAGGGACCCCAGCTCCACGCCGCTCGGGCTGGGGGGGCGGCGGGGACAACGGGGCCGAGGGTCAGGGGGCCGGCGGGGGCCGCGGCTCGGCGGCGCGGGGGAGGTCTGGGGGCCGGAGCCGGGACCCGCCGCCTACCTGACATAGTGCACGGCTCCCCGGCGCAAGTGGCGCTGCCAGCCCGCGGGCACGGGCGCGGGCACGGGGCCCTCCGCGGTGTCTGCTCCTCCGGACGCATCTCCATTCATTGTGCACCCTCGGCGCGCCCCTGCCTGCCCCCGCCCCCCGCCAAGTGGGGCCGGGTCAGCCGGGGGGCGGCCGGGCCGGGCCGGGCCGGGCCGGGCCGGGCCGGGGCTCCCTCCCTCCCTCCCTCCTTCCCGTCCCGTCCCGTCCCGTCCCTCCCCGTCCCTCCCCCGCCGCCCCCCGCCCCGCCTTCCGCACCTGAACATTTCTGCCGCGGGCTTGGGCAACGGGGGCGTCCCGTAGGGAAAGCGCGGCGGCAGCCGGCTCAGCCCACACCTGGGGAGGCACAGAGAGGCGGGGGAGGGGCGTCTCGGGGAGGTCCGGGCCGGCCCCTCCCCCGACGCCGGGGCCCCGGACAGCGCGCTTCCCGCCGCCCCCGGGATCCGGCCGGCCTCGGGGGGCGGGTCCGGGGGGGAGGGGCGACGGCCGGCGGCTCGCACTCACCGAGGCCCATGGCGGCCCTCCCCCCCGCCGGGGCCTCCGCTCGGCGCGGCCGCGGCCCGCCGGGGTGGCGGGAGGGCTGGGGGTCGCCGGTGGCCGGAGGGGGGGGGAGGGGAGGGGCGGAGGGAGGCCGCGACCCGCCGGGCCGAGCAGGAAACGCCGCCGCCGCCGCCGCCGCCGCCGAGCCCAGGGAGGCCTCCCACGCATGCGCCACGAGGGCCAGGGGCAGCCCTGGGGATTCCGTTCCCAGCAGGCAGCGCGCGGGACGCCGCGGGGGGGGGGCGGGGGAGGGGCGGGGCGGAGGGGGCGGGGGCTTGAGGGGAGAACCATCATCGTGTTTCTGTCAACTGCTTAATTGTCTGCCGAGCAGAGCGGGGCGTAATAATAATAATAATAACAATAATAATAACGAGAATGGCGGCATTTGCCACGCGCCGTCTACGTGCCGGGGGAGATAGCGGTCGCCCCGCCTGAGGCTCCCGGGCTTCATCCCCCTTTGGCAGATGAGGCCCGGAGAAGCCAAGGGGACCTGCCCGCCGTCGTCCCCCCCCCCCCCCGCGGACCAGCGGCAGGGCCGGGATTCGAACCCGTGACCTCTCACTCCCCGGCCCGTGGTCACGGGTTCCCAATCCCGGCTCTGCCGCTTGGCCGCGGGGGGACCGCGGGCAGGGCCCCTTCGCTTCTCTGAGCCTCAGTGACCTCATCTGTAAAAATGGAGATGAAGACTGTGGGCCTCGCGTGGGACGACCTGATGACCCTGTATCTCGCCCAGCGCTTAGAACAGTGCTCTGCACATAGGAAGCGCTTAACAAATACCAACATCATTATTATTATTATTATTATTCGGGGAAGCCCCGGCTAGCCTACCCGGGCGGGGGCGTCCCGAAGGTGTGGGGGTTTTGTTTTCTGGTATGTGTTAAGCGCTTACGAGGCACCAGACATCCTACCGACTGCTGGGGTGAACAAGAAGAGTGGTGGAATCTGTTAATAATAATGTCGGTATTTATTGAGCGCTTACTATGTGCAGAGCACTGTTCTAAGCGCCGGGGTAGACACAGGGGAATCAGGTTGTCCCACGTGGGGCCCACAGTCTTCATCCCCATTTGACAGCTGAGGTCACTGAGGCCCAGAGAAGCAAAGTGACTTGCCCAGGGTCACCCAGCTGACAAGTGGCGGAGCCGGGATTCGAACCCAAGACCTCTGACTCCCAAGCCCGGGCTCTTTCCACTGAGCCACACCGCTTCTGTTAATAATGATGTTGATATTTGTTAAGCGCTTATCAGGTGCCGAGCACTGTTCTAAACGCTGGGGGGGGGGAGACAGGGTCATCAGATGGTCCCACGTGGGGCTCACACACTTTTAAGCCCCATTTGACAGATGAGGGAACTGAGGCCCAGACAAGTGAAGTGACTCGCCCACGGTCACCCAACTGACCAGTGGCAGAGTCGGGAGTCGAACTCACGACCTCTGACTCCGAAGCCCGTGCCGAGCGCCGTTGTGGGCGCCGATAGGGAGGCCGGACGCGGCTCCGGTCCCCGAGGCTTTTAGAAGCGAGGTGAGAAGCGGGGTGACTTGGCCAAGGTCAGGGGGCGGGGAGGCCCCACCCCCCTCCCCGCCCCATCCCCTGCAGGGCGCGGCCTGGAAGGTCACGGGGGCGGGGAGGGGGGAGGGGAGGGCCGGCCTCCGCGCCTGCGCCCGAGGACCCCACTTGCCCAAGATTGCGTCATCCCCGCTTCCAGCCGGGCGGCCCTCGCGCGGCCGCGCAGGCGCAGACGCCCCGCGCGCCCCGCCCCCTCCCCTCCCCCGGGGTCTCGTGACCCGAAGGCGCTTCCGGGGCGGGGCGGGGCGGGGGGCGGGGCGAGGGGGCGTCGTGCCGCCCGCCCATTGGTCGGCGGGCGCGGCGGCTTAAAGAGGCGTCCGGGGCGGCGGCGGCGGCGCGCGCAGACTCCGGCGGTCGGCGGGAGGCTACGGACCATGGTGACGATGAGCTGGGGCCCGCGGACCAGACAAAGCCACAGGCGCCATCGCAGCCGCGACCGGGACCTGCGCAGCGAGGCGAGTCGGGGGCGGCGCGGGGCGGCGCGGGGCGGCCGGGGCCCGGCCGGGTCCGGGGTCCCGGGTCCCGCTCGCGGGCGCGCGCCGGTTGCATCAGGCCCGCGGGCCTCCCGGGCCTCCCCGCTGACGAAAGGCGCGTCCCCCGGGGCCCCACCGGGCGGGACGGGCTGACCGCCGGCCCCTCCTTACCGCAGGGCTCCCCGAGAAAGTGCGTCTTCATCCACCATCACACCTGAGCCGCCGGGCGCGCGCACGGACCGGCCCCGGCCCCGGCCCCGGCCCCGGTCCCGGCCATGGCGGCCGAGCCGCTGCCCTTCCCCTCCCCGCTGGGGCCGCTGTCCGGCTGGGAGCTGGAGGCCTGGTACGAGGACCTGCAGGAGCTGCTGTCCAGCGACGAGGCCCGGCCCCGGTCCGCCCCGCCCAACGGAGCTGAGCAGGTGCGGAGCCGGGAGGGAGGGAGGGGGGCGGGCCCGGACCTGACCCTCACCTGACCCCCGACCACCCCTCGTGTCTCCCTCTCTTCAACAGGTGCAGCGGCAGCCCCTCCCCACCTTGGACGTGGCCCCCCTGGCGTGGGCGGCAGCAGCGGAGGAGTCCGGTCCCGGCAGCAGCACCGAGCCCGGTCCCTCCACCCCCCGGCTGAATGGGCAGAGCCCCCGCGCGGGGCGCGGCGACCCTTCCCCGCCGCCCGCCGGAGAGGGGGGGAGCCCCGGGGGGCCGCGGCCGGGAGCGGGACGGCGGCGGCGACGCCGGCCCCGGCGGCAACGGGAGGCGCAGGGCGGCCCCGGCACGGTGGCCCGGCTGCTGGAGGAGAACGCGCGGCTCAAGCGGGAGATCGAGTGGCTGAGCGCCGAGGTGGAGGGCGCTCGCCGGGCTCTGATCGCACGCGTGGTCAGCCTGCCCCCCTGACGGACATCTGGCGGACCCCCCGACCCACACCCGAGGGACGGACGCGCTGACGGAGCGGGCCGCGTGCACGGGAGCTTTTATTAGTAAAGCGATGGACCCCCGCCCCAGCCTCGCTCATTTGGCCCGGGGCCCCCGGGGGGGCTCCTCCCCCTGTGCCAAGGCCAGCAGCTTCTTCAGCTCCAGCAACTTGGACACCGCGGCTGCCACCTGGGCCTTCTCTGCCTTCTGGGCCTTAAGCTCCCGCACGAGGTTTCCCTGGAGGTGGAGAGACCCATTGAGAGCGGGGGCTGGGCTGAGGCCGGAGGGGCACCCCTTCCTCCTCCAGGCCCCCGGCGGGTAACCCCCTCAGTACCTGCTTGCTCACTTCCTCGGCCAACGCCTGGGCCTGCCGCTCGTCGGCTGCCGGCGGGTCCGGGGCTGGAGCCGCAGTGTCCGGAGCTTTGCCCTGGACGAGGGAAAGGTCAGTGCGGCCGTCAGGGCTGGAGGCAGAGCCCCTTTCCTCGCCATGAGGTGGGGACGGGGACTGTGTGGCCAGAAGCAGAAGTCCATTCCACAGGGGTTTGGAAGATGACAAGCATCAACTCCACGCCCCCCCCCAGGCCCACCTGCTTTGGCCACAGCTCAACTGGAGGGGGGGACGGCACATGGGCTGGGGCACTCACCTGTCCCCCACCAAAGCGCTGCCTCAGACTCTCAATCTGGTCCGACTCCAGTTTCTGGAACAGGGGGGTGACCTAGAGACGGGCCCAAGGGGGATGTGAGCTCTGTGGCCCGCTGGAACTGGTGGACTGCCCCCTACTCACCCACCAGGGGCGGGGCGCGCACCCACCGTGCCGATGGCGTGACCGGGGGGCAGCAGGCACAGGAAGGTGTCAGGTAGGATGCTGCAAGCGGGTGGCGGCAGCTGGAGCTGGGCCTGGATGGTGGCACTGATCGTAGGCATATAGGGGTGCAGCATCCCCGACAACAGGGCGGCGATGTTGACCGAGACCCCGGTCACCGTGCCCGCTCGCTGCCTAGGTAGAGCAGGGGAGCGAGTGAGGCCGGACTCCGGCCCTGCTCGGGCCGGGGCAGCTCCCGGGGAGCCGAGGGCCCGAGATCGGGGCCTCACCTGTCAGCTGCGCTGCCGCGGACCAGCTTCCACGGCTCGTTCACCTGGATGTACTGGTTGCCGTGGCGCGAGACGGTGAGGACGCAGCGCAGCGCGTCCCGGATCCTGGCCGGGGTGGGGGGAATGGGACGCGTCAGGCCCAGGCCTCCGACCTGTGCCCTCCCTCTTTTCTTCCCGCATCCCCAGCCCCCTTACCGAACCCGCTCCAGCAGCTGGTGGTAGTGCCGCAGCTCTAGGGCCACCTGGGCCAGTAACCGCCGGTCATCACCGTTGAGCTCCATGGCCGGCACGCGGCCCCCGAAGAATTTGCAGACGAAGGATCCAGCCCTGGGGGTGGGGAGGAGCCGGGGGCTCAGGACCAGACCTGTTCCGCGCCTGCCCCAGTGCCCGGGTCCCAGCCCCACCCGCTCCGTTCCCCCCGATTCCGGCCCCACCGGCCACCCACCTGTTGATGAAGTTGCCCAGGTTGTTGAGCAGCTCCGAGTTGTTCTTGAGCTGCAGGTCGGCCCAGGAGAAAGCGCTGTCCTGGCCCTCGGGCCGCACAAAGAGCAGGTAGAAGCGCCAGATGTCGGCAGGGATGCCCGTGCCCTGCGCCATGTCCCCGAACACCCCCACGCCCCGGCTCTTGGAGAACTTCCCGTCCTCGTAGTTCAGGTATTCTGGGAGCACCACGGCGGGGCCGGGGGTCAGGGCCCCTCACCTCATCCCACCCGGACGCCCTCCCCTGAGCCACCACCCTCCTCGCCGCCCCCACCCCGGCACCGCCTCACACCCACCCGTTGCGATGAGGTGGTTCACCAGCGTGTAGTTGTCCTCGGCCCCCAGCAGTGAGCAGGGGAAGACAACGCTGTGGAAAGGGACGTTGTCCTTGGCCATGAACTGGTAGAGTTCCACCTGGGGGGCCGGGGAGGGGAGAGAGACCCTCAAGAGGCAGTCCTCAGGAGAGTCCAACCCAGAGCGCCCCTCGCCTCCGACCGCCCCGGGCCACCTGCTCCGGGTTCTTCCACCAGCGTTCCCACTGATCGGTGTAGGTGGCCGTGATGGATAGGTAGCCTATGGGAGCGTCGAACCAGACGTAGAACACCTGGGGAGAGGGGTGGCCGTCAGCTGGGGGGGGGGGCGGGGGGGGACGCGCACCTCCTGGCCTAGCGTGGCCCGTCCCCGAGCCCCGCTCTGGCTCACCTTCTCCTGGAAGTCCTCCAAAGGCACCGGGGTGCCCCACTGCAGGTCCCGGGTGATGCAGCGGGGTTTCAGCCCGTCGCGCAGCCAGGAGCGAGTGATGAAGCGGGCATTAGGGGTCCAGTCGCTGGCGGCCAGGGTCTTGGTCAGCCATGGCTCCAGCCGCTTCTCCAGCTGCCAGGGGAGAGGGTCAGGGCCCGGGCAACATGGGAGAGGGGAGGTGGGAGATGGGAAGGGGGGGAGCGCTCACCTGAGGCAGATCGAGGAACAGGTGTCGGGAGGATTTCACCTCGGGGGTGGAGCGGCAGATCTTGCACTGCGGTTTCTAGGAGCAGGAGAGCAGGGGTGTGAGCAGCCAAGCCCCCAATGACACCGCCCCCCAACCTCTCCCCCCACACACCCCGAGGATGCCTGGGCCACGCTCGGCCCACACCCCGCTACCTCTCCCTTAAGGTCTGCTGCCGGGAGGGCCCCGCTCCACCGCGGCTCCAATTCCTGTCTGCTCAACTGAGCGTGTTTGCCTGCATCCTGCCTCACCGTCAACGTGGTCCAGACCGGGTCGCCCCTGGGGCCAGCTCTCCCCAGGCCCCGGGAATGGTGTCTGTGTGGGTCCAGCTGTCCCCGCCCCACACCCCGGTGCTGCTTCCGCACACCGTGTCCGTGTGAGGGTCCAATCGCTGCCACCCCCGCACACCATGACGGTGTCTTTGTGAGGGTCCGGTCGTCCCCGCACGGCCTGGCGGTGTCTGTGTGGGGATCTAGTCGTCCCCGACCACACCCTGTGCCGCCCCCACGCACCGTGAAGGTGTCTGTGTGAGGGTCCGGTGGTCCCCACCCCGTCCCTGCCCACCTTGAGCTCCACGGCATTGATGAGTTTCCCACACTTGTCGCACTGGTCCCCCCGCGCCTCCTCATAGCCACAGAAGGGGCAGACCCCCTCCACGAAGCGGTCAGCCAGGAAGCGGGCACAGCGCTCACAGCGCAGCTGGGCCACCGTGGCCGTATGCAAGAAGCCCCGGGCCAGTAGCCGCTGGAAGATGTCCTGGGCGATCCTGTGATGGGGGGTGGGAGAGCGCTTAGTACAGTAAGCACTCAATAAACACTATTGAATGAGAGATGGATGGGCAGGTGGGGTGCAGCCTCCGATAAGCTTGGGTCCCACCCCGACCCTCCAGTCGGGCCCTGTCTCGACTCACCCAGGCTGTTGCCCCTGCTCGGGCCTCCCTCCCCGCCTCTCTCTCGGACCAAAGTGCTCCCGAATCAGAGCCCACCTGCAAGCCCCCTTCCTCCAACCTGTCTCCCGCGGGTCTATGGCAACAGGTGGCTCCCCATCCGCCCTCCTTTCTCAGTTTCCTACTTGCCCCCACCCTCCGTCCTCCACCCTCACTGCACACGCATCTGTTCCACCATGTACTTTGGTGGGTCAGGACTTGTAAGCCCGCCTATCTGCCCTGTTGGAGCGTAAGCTCCCCGTAGCCAGGCGCTTGAGAAACGGCATGGCCTAGGGCAAAGAACCCAGGCCCGGGAGTCAAAAGACCTGGGATCTCATCTTGGCTCTGCCACTTGCCGGCTGGGTGACCTTGGGCAAATTACTTCACTTCTCTGGGCATCAGTTTCCTCATCTAGAAAAGTAGGGACTCGATATCTGTCCTCTCTCCTACTTATACTGCGAACCGTGTGTGGGACAGCTTGATTAACCTGGATCTACGCCAGCGCTTAGAATAGTTCTTGGCCCATATTAGGCACCTAACAAATGCCATAATTATCACTTTCCTGTTGTTTACTGCCCAAACATTTAGCCCAGCACATCGTCCCCGGTGGAATCCCTCGAAGCTCTATGCCCACTCGTGCCCACTCCATGGGCATTAACCTTCATTCCTCCTCCTTCAACCCCCATGTCCAGTCAGTTACCAGCCCCCGTCGATTCTTCCCCTGCAGCGTCCCTAGAATCCGCCCTTTCCTCTTCCTCCCCAAGCTACCACCACGCTGGTCCCGGCCCTGGTCCCAGCCCGCCTCTACTACTGACTGAAGCTGCCTCCCTGTTGTCCTCCCCCCTCTCCGGTCCGTACTTTGCTCTGCTGCCCGAGTCGTCTTTCTACAACAGGCAGGTCTGCAACCTCCTCCAATTCCCCTGGGTCCGGTACTCGCCCCCGGCCGCCCGCCCGCCCGCCCCCGGGCCCCGTACGTGGTCTGCTGAGGGGTGGTGGTGCGGCCGAAGTGGTCGAAGGAGATGGCGAACCAGCGGTAGATGGTGGCGTGCAGGGCGTGGTACTTGTCGCAGATCTGCTGGGGGGTCAAGCCCTCCTCCATGGCCTTGGTCTCAGTGGCCGTGCCGTACTCGTCCGTCCCACACACATACAGTGTGTTCCACTGGCGCAGGCGGGCGTATCTGTGCGGGACCGGGTCAGGGGCCGCCGCGGACCGCCCCCTCCATCCTGCCTCACGTCGCTCCCTGCCCCCGCCCCGCCCCCCAGCTCCCCTCACGCGCCCAACTCACCGGGCAAAGACGTCGGCGCTGAGCACACAGCCGATGATGTTACCCAGGTGGGGTACGTTGTTGACGTAGGGGAGGGCGCTGGTGATGAGCACGTTCCTCTCGCCGGGTACCGGCAGCCTGTGGCAAGGGCGCGCGTCTCCAGGGACTCGCTGGAGGCCAAGAGGCACCGCCCCACCCCCCGCGCGCCTCCGGCGAGCTCCCTCTCCTCCCCTGCCAACCACTCACACAGGGTGCTGGGGAGGGCGCGGCTGGGGCAGGGCATCCACTCCCTTCTCCCATGCCGCTGCGGCCACGGAGATCTCCTCCTCAGACAGGCTGTGCGTGGCAAACGTCTCCTCCTGCGGGGCCCGGAGCCTGAGCTGGCGTGTTGGGGGGCGGTCCCCTCCCGGCGGCATCCTCCCCACCCCCACCCCCGGGCTCCCAGCCTGGCGGCCTAACCTCGGGCTCGGTCCTGGCAGGTGGGTCATGGGGAGGTCCGGGCCGCGGTTGGCGCTGTAGGTGCGGGCGTAGGGCCTGGGCCCCGCCGCGGGGGAGCACGGCCTCCGCGGCCCGCCGGCACGCCTCCTGGCCGCTCAGCGTCCGGAACCAGGTCCGCAGCGCGCTCAGCTCATCTGCGGGGATGGGACGTGTGGCGGGGGGGTGGGGTCGGCTGACCGGAATCCCCCTTCCCCCTCTTCCCCACCCGCCGGGGCCCCAAACTCACCGGGGAGATAGGCCGGGTCTTGGAGCAGTGGATACAGGGTCCCCCACAGGACAATGTCTGCCAGGGACTCCTCGTCCTGAGACGGAAAGCGGAGTGAGGTTCCCGACCTCACCGCGACCCCGGCCCTCGGCCCCCCTCCGGCCCCCCCCGCCAGCTCAGCTCACCCCGGACAGGAAGGGGCAGCTGCGGCGGCTCAGGCTGTGATCGATGTGTGCCAGGGCCCTGCGCATGGGCTGCAGGACCTTCTCCCCCTGGCAACCTTGCAGCACCAACGCAGACAGGGAAGCAGACAGGGCCGGCTGGTGGGGGAGGATGGGGCGCGCTCAGAGCCGCAGCAGCCGGGGGCGCCCCGACACCGCCCCCATCCCCTCCCCGCCGGGGCTAAAGCTGCCCCAGTTCCCGCCCGGCGGGGATCCGACTCTCCCGCCCCTGCCGGGCTCCCCCTCCGGGAAGTCTTCCCGGATTCGACGCTCCCAACTCTGCAGCGTCCGCTCGTCTCTCCAACGGACCGGCAGACCCCGAGGGCATTTACCGGGTCCCCTCCGACGCCCAGTCTTCTTCAGCCCTGGACGTGCACGTGCGCGCGCACACGCACAAACGTTCCGTCTACCTTCTCCCCATCAGGCTGGGCCTCCTCCTCCCTCGACATCTTCCCCAGCCCCCAGCAGAGAAAGAACGAGGGGGTGTGTGTCTCTCTCTCTTCCTCACCCAACCCACCTGCAGCTCTGTGGTCTCCCATTCCAGCCACTGCTGAGTGAGGTCGTCTTGCTCCCAGCCGGACAACAGGAAGAAATACCTGCGGTAGAGCGTGCGGGGAGAGGGAGAGTGAAGGGAGGGGGATATGGGCCGGCGAAGAACCCAGATGGGGGGTGGAGGGCGGCGGCCGCACTGACCGGCAGATGGCATTGGTGGAGAAGAGAAATCCTCCGCCGTCCAGCTCCAGCGCCGGAACCCGGGGCCGCGACAGGAACGGAACCACACGCTCTGTGGACGAGACGAGAGCGGACACGGGAGGGGAGGGGAGTGCGTGGGGATGGGAAGACACCTCGACCCGCCCCGGCCCGGCGCCGGCCGAAGACACCCTGGCCGGGGGGAGGGGGGAGGATGCGGAGCTCCTGTCCGGGGGGAGGAGAAGGCAGAGATCCTCAGCGTGGCTAGAGAAGCAGCGTGGCTCAGTGGATAGAGCCTGGGCTTGGGAGTCAGAGGTCATGAGTTCGAATCCCGGCTCTGCCACTTGTCAGCTGGGTGACTGTGGGCGAGTCACTTCCCTTCTCTGGGCCTCAGTGACCTCATCTGGAAGATGGGGATGAAGACTGGGCGGCTCCCGTGGGCCAACCTGATGACCCTGGATCTCCCCCAGCGCTTAGAACAGTGCTCGGCACATAGTAAGCGCTTCACAAATACCAACGTTATCATTATTCTGTCCCGGGGGGAGGGGAGGTGGAGGCAGAGATCCTGTCCAGGGGGGAGGGGAGGCGGGGGCGGACACCCTGTCCCGGGGCGGAGGGGAGGAGGGGGCAGAGCAGCGTGGCTCAGTGGAAAGAGCCTGGGCTTCGGAGTCAGGGGTCATGGGTTCGACTCCCGGCTCCGCCACTCGTCAGCTGTGTGACTGTGGGCGCGTCACTTCACTTCTCTGGGCCTCAGTGACCTCATCTGGAAAATGGGGATGAACTGTGAGCCTCACGTGGGACAACCCGATGACCCTGGATCTCCCCCAGCGCTTAGAACAGTGTTCTACACATAGTAGGCGCTTAACAAATACCAACATTATTATTATTACTATCCTGTCCCGCGGGGAGGGGAGGGGAAAGCCCCTGTCCCGGGGGGCGGGGGGAGCCAGGCGAGCATTACCGTCGGGGCCCACGGTGCAGACTTGCAGGCCGGTGTGTCCGGCCCGTCCGGCCGCCGCCAGCACGGGCAGGTTCCCCGGGGCGCCCTCGCTGACGAACAGCCGCATCCCGCCGCCTCGCAGCGCTGATGCAACGAGCGGCGGCCGAGCCGAGCCGAGCCGAGCCGAGCCGAGCCGAGCCGAGCCGAGCCGCCCAACCGCGCGGGAGCGGCGCCGCGGGGCCCGCCGGGAGATGTAGTTCTGCGCCCCGGCGCCGCCGCGGCCCCCGACGCGCCACGGACTTCAAAGCCCACAATCCCATGCGCGCCGAGGCACCGGAAGGGGAAGTCTCGGAAACCACAGAGCCCCCGAGCCTGGGCCAGAGCGTCCCGCGCGCTCCCCTGCTGCGCCTCCCCCGTCTGGCGCCCCTCGAGGAATCACCGGAAAGCCAGCAGCAACTGACCTCCCACTCCCTCTATATTAGTCACACTAATAATAGCGCTTCGGAAGCGTTTACTGAGTGCTGAACCCTATTTATTTTATCATCACCCTATTTATTTTGTTAATGAAATGTACATCGCCTTGATTCTATTTATTTGCTATTGTTTTAATGAGATGTTCATCCCCTCGATTCTAGTTCTTGTCTGTCCGCCTCCCCCGATTAGACTGTAAGCCCCTCGAAGGGCAGGAACTGTCTCTATCTGTTACCGATTTGTACATTCCAAGCGCTTAGTACGGTGCTTAGTAAGCGCTCAATAAATACTGTTGAATACTACTGATTACGAGGCGCTGGGAAAAAACGCATGGGAAGCAAAGTGGCATAGTGGCTGGAGCACAGCCCTGGGAGTCACAAGGTCTAGGGTTCTAATCCCCACTGCGCTACTTATCTGCTCGGTGACCTTGGGCAAATGATAATAACAATAAATAATGTTGGTATTTGTTAAGCGCTTACTATGTGCAGAGCACTGTTCTAAGCACTGGGGTAGATACGGGGTCATCAGGTTGTCCCTCGTGAGGCTCACGGTCTTCATCCCCATTTTACAGATGAGGTAACTGAGGCCCAGAGAAGTTAAGTGATTTGCCCACAGTCACACAGCTGACAGGTGGCGGAGCAGGGATTCGAACCCATGACCTCTGACTCTGACCTCTGACCTTTATTGCCATTGTTCTTGTCTGTCCGTCTCCCCCGATTAGACTGTAAGCCCATCAAACGGCAGGGACTGTCGCTATCTGTTGCCGACTTGTTCATCCCAAGCGCTTAGTACAGTGCTCTGCACATAGTAAGCGCTCAATAAATACTATTGAATGAATGAATGAATGACTCCCAAGCCCGGGCTCTTTCCACTGAGCCACGCTGCTTCTCACTTCACCTCTCAAATCACTTCACTGGGCCTCAGTTACCTCATCCGTAAAATGAGGATTGAGACTTGGAACCCCACATAGGACAGGGACTATGTCCAATCCAATTTGGTTGTATCCTCCCCTGGCACATAGTAAGCACTTAACAAACACCACCATTGTTATTATTATTATTATTAATGAATTAAAGAAATTAATGTATTAATAAGACGTGAGTAGAAAATAGCCTCGATCCCTGGCCGTCAAAGAGTTCCCAGTCTAAAAGTGTTGGGGGCAATACAGCCTTGAGAGACACATGAGAAGCGATGAAACAATAATACACTAAAACACAACATCAAATCCTCGAAATAATACACAAAAATGCAGTAAAGTCTTTAGTTAGGAGTAGAGTGAATTTCAGACTCGGCATGGCCCAGAGTTAGCATGAAGGGCTGACCAGTGATGTAATATACCATATATAGGAATGGGACACTGACGTGTGTGTGTGTGTGTGCACGCTCATGTATGCCTGTGTCTTAGCGAGGGGGTCAAGGGAAGGGTTTCACCAGGCACTGTCCCACTTCTGCCTGTAAGATTATGTCATGGGGTATTCTGACAACCTCCCCCCACACCTGAACCTAGGCTGCAAGCTCACTGTGGGCAGGGAATGTGTCTGTTTATTGTTGTACTGTACTCTCCCAGGCACATAGTACAGTGCTCTGATTGAATGAATGGATGAATGAATGACATAATTAATACTAATGATAATGTTGGTTTTTGTTAAGCGCTTACTATGTGCAGAGCACTGTTCTAAGCACTGGGGTAGGTACAGGGTAATCAGGTTGTCCCACATGGGGCTCACAGTTAATCCCCATTTTACAGATGAGGTAACTGAGGCACAGAGAAGTTAAGTGACTTGCCCACAGTCACACAGCTGACAGTTGGCGGAGCCAGGATTCGAACCCATGACCTCTGACTCCCAAGCCCGGGCTCTTTCCACTGAGCCACGCTGCTTCTCTAATTATAATCCTCTGCTTGGAAACTTCAACATCTTTTTTTTCCCATAGTGCTTTCACAGTGCTCATCTCTCACTTTTTCCTCCCAACATGAGGTGGGGAGGGGGGTGGTGAGGAGTGGAGGTGCAGAGGGGGAAATCAATCATTCAATTAATCAATGGCATTTCTTGAGAGCTCCCTGGGTGCAGTGCACTGTACTATACGCTTGGATGAGTATGATGCAACAGTTAGTAGACCTGCTCCTTTCCCATAATGAGTTTACAGTCTAGCAGGGGAGATAGACTGAATATAAATAAATAATTGATAGTACATAATTTGTAGATAGGTACATAAGTGCTGGGGGGCTGAGGTTGGGGTGAATCTTCCCCTCCTCCCCATCCTCTCACCCATCCCCATCCAGCCCCTGTCCCTGTCCCCCTCTGCTCCAGTCTCTCAGCCCGGACCCTCTGCTCCCCCTCCCCAGCCCCTCCGGCCCCCGGGGAAAAGAAGGCGGCGAGGACAGGGAGGCAGAGGCAGGTTGGGAAGGACGAAGATGGGATAGGTATGGGAGTGGCGGCGGGTGGTCCCAAAGGATCCTCATTTCGTGGAGAGGGTCACTGAGGTTCAGAAGAAAGCCCCAGTGACTTGCTCAAAACCACCCAGCAGGACCCAGTGATTCGGGGCAAGGAGTAAGATGGGGGGAGAAATGAGGATGTGCTTCTCCTCCCCGAGGCGGAGGGGCCCAACCTGGAGCTTTCACTCCGTGGGGAGTTGTCTACGCTCAGAGTGGGGAATCGGGCGCCCTCGTCACCCAGCCTCCTGTCACATGTCTGGAGCGGGGGGGGTGTCTCTTACGTCACGACGCTACTGCTGAAAGGTGAAGGCGGGAGTCCGGCGAGGCTGCAGCCTGTGGGCACGTGTGGTTGTGCCTGGATGTGGGTGCCTCCCTGCGCAGCGGGTTAGGGTTAGGTTAGGAGGTAGGAGTGGGAAGGGAGAGCTGCCTGACCGTGTGTCTGGGGAGCGGGTTTGTACGTCTAGGCGTTGCTGACTCTACGTCCCGGGAGGGAAGTGTTCAGTGTCGGTGTCTGTGTGATTGTGTGCCGGGGAGGAAGTTGTAGGGGGATCCAGACGAGGGAGGAGTGGGGGTGCCTCTGTGCGTGTGTAGGTCCAAGGAGGGGAGTTGTATCTCTGTAGAGGTGAGCGTGTGCTTTTCTCTGTCTCCCAGGGGCTGGGCCTGCTGTGACACAGGAAGTCGGTGGCCCCAAGGCTGAGGTGAGTCTGTAACGGAAACGGCAATCGAGGGTGAGTTGATCTGGGTCTCTCTTTGTGTTTCTGTCTGGGTCTCTGGATCCCTGACCCTCTCTCCGTGTCTGTTCTATTTCTCTGTCTCCGTCCCTGTCCCAGTGTCTCTTCCACTGAGAGGGGGTGCTGACATCCGGCGCCCTGCCCTCCCTCCCTCCTCCCCCCTCCCCCAGCCTTTCCCGGCCCCATCCCGGAGCCCCTGCTTTCCTGGCTGCTCGGGCCTTCCGGACTCCACCCGCCCCTACTCAGAGGCGGTTGAAGCCCCCGAGATTTCCACCCCGGGTTCCCCATCCCCACTCGCCCACCCCCACCCCCAGCAGGCCCCGCCCCCAATCTGAGTCCTTCCTGCGCCATCTCCCCCTACCCCAATTCCAGCCCCCGTCCCTCCAGGCCCGGCTCCCCCTGGCCCCCGCCCCCCCGGCCAGCCCCTGCCCCTGCCCCAGCCCCTGCCCCTGCCCCAGCCCCTGCCCCTGCCCCTGCCGGTCCAGCCTCTCAGCCCAGCCCGGGCCCCGGGCGTCCCCTCCCCGTCCGGCAGGTGTCCGGCGGCGTCGGCCATGCTTCCCGGGCGGTGGAGGCGCGGGTCCGGCCCGTGTCGGGGGACGGAGCTCCGAGCCCTGTACGCCTACAGCTACGTGGGGTCGGACGGGCAGCCGGTGGCGCTGGCCGAAGGGGACCACTTCCTCCTGCTGCGCAAGACCAACGCGGACTGGTGGCTGGTGCGGAGGCCGGGGGTCTCCCGGCCGTACCGCCCGCTCTTCGTGCCCGCCGCCTACGTGGTCGAAGTGTCCGGGCCGGGCGCCCCGCCCCCCCGCCCTCTCCGCGCCTCCCTGACCCCGGCTGACCTCTCCCGGCCCCCGCTCCGTGAGTCTGCTCGGCCCCCGGCAGCTTAGGAGAGGGTTCGGGGACGGGGGAGACGGGACCGGGACCGAGACGGGACCGGTGGGCTATCATCTCTGACCTCGGGTCCTCCCCCCTCCCCCCCCACCCCCGCCTCCAGAGCCCGAGGTCATCCACCGATCGCTGGAGGAGCTGGACCGGAGTCCGTCCCGCCAGGCCTCCGACCCCGGCCCTCGTGCGGACCCCGCCCCCGGCCCCGACCTCGGTCCCGGCCCCCACCCCGGCTGTCCGCTGCAGCCCCGGTCTCAGGAGGATCGGCTGACCGCGCCTGGCTCTCCAGGGGTGAGACCCCCCAGCACCCTTCCTTCCCGGGGCCCGGACTCCGGCGGCTCAACCTCCCCCGCCACCTCCCCGTCTCCCCGCCTGAGGTCTCAGCCCATCTCCCTGTTGTCCCAGCTCTCCCCCACTCCCACCACCCCGTGTCCCCGCCTGAGGTCTCCCCCCACACACCACCACCACCCGTCTCCCCGCCTGAGGTCTCAGCCATCTCCCTGCTGCTCCAGCTGTCCCTCATCCCCACCACCCCTTATCCCCGCCTGAGGTCTCCCCTCCACCTCCCGTCTCCCCGCCGGAGGTCTCAGCCCATCTCTCTGCTGCCCCAGCTCTCCCCCACCCCCACCACCCCGTGTCCCCGCCTGAGGTCTCCCCCCCACACCACCACCCGTCTCCCCGCCTGAGGTCTCAGCCCATCTCTCTGCTGCCCTAGCTCTCCCCACCGTTCTACCACCACCCGTCTCCCCACCTGAGGTCTCAGCCCATCTCCTTGCTGCCCCAGCTCTTCCCCACCCCAACACCCCTTGTCCCCGCCTGAGGTCTACCCCCAACCTCACCACCCGTCTCGCCGCCTGAGATCTCAGCCCACCTCTCTGCTGCCCTAGCTCTCCCGCCGCCTCCAACACCGTCACCGGTCTCACCGCCTGAGGTCTCAGCCCATCTCCCTGCTGCCCCAGCTCTCCCCCACCCATCTTTTCCAGGACCTCAGCCCCGTTATTCCTCCCCCTCCCCCAGCCTGGGGATCGGTCCCCTCGATCCCCCCCCCCCAGGAAGGGGGTCCCCAGCGGTGGCGGGGAAGAGGCAGAGTTGGGAATGGGTCGCGGAACCTCCGGACCCCTCCCCGCCTGTTCCCCTTTCCTGTGGGCGGGGGGTGGGGGAGGGAAGTGTGCAACAGGAAGCGAGGGCGGGGAGGGGCAGGGCAGGGCAGGGGAGGAAGAGGGCCCGGGGCTCAACGGCCGGACTCCCGGGGAGACCCCAGGCTGGAGCCGGAGGGTGGAGCCGGGGCAGGCCGGAATCAGGGGCCCGGAGGCCGGGTAGACCGGGGGGGTGGAAATAGAGCGGCTGGAGTTCGGGGCGGGGGGCGGCCAGGTGTGTGTGGAGGGGGAGGGGTGGGAGTGGGGGGTTAAGAAGGCGATGGTGACAGAAGTAATGGGGAGGGGGGGCAGAGGGGGGAGGAGGGTTAGAGCTGGGAGGGGGCGGGCTGGGACGGTGGGCAGGCCCGGGGGGGGGGGGGCGCCGAGCTCAGGGGCGGTTAAGACGGGGGGGAAGGGGGCGCAGGACTGGCTGGCGGGGCGAAATAGGGCGGGTCAGGCCGTGGGGTCTGAGCTGGGGGGAGGGATGGGGAGATGGGGTCAGGAGCTACGGCCCCGGTCAGGCCAGGGGGTGGGCCAACCCCCGGGGGGGGGCGGGGAGCAGGGCCGGGTGTCGGTTGTGACGGGCCCCCGGCTGACTGTCTGTCCGGCCGGCCGACCGTCGGGCCGCCATCTCCGGCCCCCAGGCCCCGCCCAGGCCTCCGCCGTCCCCCGTGTACTGTAACCTGGTCGAGCTGCACCGCTGCCCGCGCTCCCCGCCCCCCGGGCCCGCCGGCCTCGCCGGCCCCACCGGCCCCTCCGACCCCGCCGACCCTGCCGACCCCGCCGACCCCGCCGACCCGCCCCTGCAAAGGCTGGGCAGCTGGGAACTGCACCTGGATCCCGCCTCGGGACGCCCCTTCTACGTCCACTCGCAGACTGGACGGCGCACGTGGAAGCCTCCCCGGAGGGCGCGGGACCCAGTAAGCCCGGCGCCCCGGGAGGAGGAGAAGGAGGAGGAGGAGGAAGAGGAGGGCAGACTGGACCCGGGGACGGGGAGCCCGGTCAGAGACTTTTCAGAGGTCGAGGGTGCATTTGAGGGTGCCCAGGGTTGCGGGGGGGAGGAGAGGGGGTTCTGCAAGAGTCTGTTGCCCCTCCCCCAGGCCTCAGCCTCCATGGAAGAACCGCAGCCGCCGCTGCAGGGAGGCGGCGGCGCTCCCGCCCCCCAGCCCGGCGGGGGGACTCCAACAGGGCCGATGCCCCCCAGCCACGCGAACCCGTCTACCCTTCAGGTTAGATGCAGCCATCACGCGGTCCCCACCCCACCCTCCCGCCAGGGGATCCCCACACCGTAATTCCCCGGGGCCCGGAACCCCTTCCGATCCAAAATGTGACCTCCCGCTGACCGCTGTGAGCCTCTCATCCTATGACCCCCCTTCCCTAGGACCTCTTGCTTCCCGGGACCCCCTCGCACACCCGCCCCCACGGACCCCCGGGACCATCCCGCGCCGTGAATCCTCTTCTCGAGCCACCGGCCGTGACCCCCCCCCCTCCCCCGCCGCCCCCGTCTCCCTCTCGTCAGCAGGACTGGCCTCAGCTCAGGTTCCCATCGGCTAACCTAGACACCCCGGTTCAGCGGCCCCTTCCCCAGCTCCTGGACGATCCCCACGTGAGTGCCCACGCCCCGTGCCACGCCGTGCCCAGACGCCCGGACCGCGGACAGACCGCGGGCAGACCTCGGGGTTACTCCATCCTCGTCCGTTTCTCCCCGCAGGAGGTGGAGAAGTCGGGGAGACTCAACAAGACCAAGATCGCTGAAGGGGGGCGCAAACTCAAGTGCGAGGGCGTCCGGGGAGCGGGGGGGCGGGAGGGCGGGACTTGGGCCCCACTCCGGTGACCCCCGCACTCGTTTTACCCCTCAGGAAGAACTGGACGACGGCCTGGGTGGTCTTAGCGGGGAATAGTCTGGTCTTCTACAGGGATCCCCCAGCTTCCTCCCCAGTCCTGTGGGTGAGCGCGGGGCGGAGGGGCTGCTGGGGGTGGGGTCGGGGGGAGATGGGGAGGAGGCTTCTGCCGGGCGGGGCCGGCGGCGAGGGCGGCTCGGGCTCGGGCCGAGGCTGCTGCGGGAGGCGCATTCGCCCTCGCCCCGTCCAGGGCCCCGCGCGCAGCCGCCCGGAGAGCAGCGTGGATCTCAGAGGGGCCGCCTTGGGGACCGGCCGACACCTCACCAGTCGCAGGAATGTGCTACACGTGAGCATCGGCCTGTACCCCTCCCATACATCGCCCCCTCCTCCAGAGCCGCCGGCCGGCTCGGGTCCCCCGCACGGTCCTTATTCCCGCAACCCCGGCCCCTCTCACGGCCCCGCGCCGGTCCTTACCGCGCAGCCCCGGCCTCTCTCACGGCCCCGCGCCGGTCCTTACCGCGCAGCCCCGGCCTCTCCTCTGGCCCTTCCCACTGCCCCGCGCCGGTCCTCTCCCCGCACCCCCGGCCCCTCCCACGGCCCCGCGCCGATTCTCACCCCGCACCCCCGGCCTCCAGGTGCGGACGGTGCCGGGACACGAATTCCTGTTGCAGTCCGATAACGAGGCGGAGGTCCGAGACTGGAACGCGGCCCTCCGAGCGGTCATCACCCGCCTGGTGAGGGAACGGCCGGAGGGCGGTCCGACGGGACGGGCCGGGCCGGGCCGGGCCGGGCCGGGCACGGAATGAGGCGAGAGGAGCCGGCGGGACCGGGGCCGGGGCCGGGGCCGGGGTCGGCGAGCTATCCTCGCTGTGTGGCCTTCTGGCCCCCAGGAGCGGGAAAACCCCGTAGAGCTACGACTGTCCGGAGCGGGGCCGGCTGAGCTGAGCGGGGGTGAAGAGGACGACGAGCTGGAGCCGAGCCCGGAACGGCCTCCGGAGTGGCCGGAGGGGCGGAGCCGGGGGAGCTGGCGGGGCCCGGGTGAGGGCCGGGACCGGGGCCGGGGCTGGGGGAGCCAGCGGGGCCCGGAGAGGGACGGGACCCTGGGGAGAGGCGGGGCCGGGGGAGCCGGCGGGGCGAGGCCTGACATCTGAAGGGAAGACAGGACACAAGTGCCGGGGGCCCGGGGCCCGGGAAGGGGCCTTTCCTGACCCCCGCCTCTGGTCCCCAGGCCGGAGTCAAGTCCGGAATAAATTGAAGCGACTCATTGCCATGAGACCGCCACTGCGGAGCCTGCAGGAGCGCGGTCTCCTCCGAGGTGGGGGGCAGGGGCGCCTAGCTGGGGCGGGGGGGAGATCCGAGGTGGGGCGGGCTTGGAGCTTTGGGAGGGGGAGAGCCAAGGAGGTCGGGGGAGATCTTGGGTAAGGGTGAGGGGAGGGTACGAAGTTTTGGGAGGGGGAGGACAGGGATGAGCGGGGTGGCCCAGGGGAACTGGCTCCCGGCCGGGGGCTCACGTCGCCGTTCTTACTGAGCCCCTCGACCCCAGACCAGGTGTTTGGCTGCTCCCTGGAGGCGCTGTGCCAGCGGGAGGGGGGCACGGTGCCCAGCTTCGTGCGGCTCTGCGTCGCCGCTGTGGACAAGAGAGGTACCCGCGGCCCCGGGACCCTCGACGCGTCCCTACCCGCCCCTACAGGGTCCTGCCCCCCTCCAGAAGGTCCCGCCCCCCCCCCAGGGTCCTGCCTCTCTCCAAAGTGCTTCGCCCCCAGGGTCGCCCTCCCCACCAGGCCCTATCCTGGCACCGCAGGCTTCTTCCTCCGATTTCGCGGTTCCCTCCGGGGTCCCTCCCCTCCTAGTGACTCTCATGACCCCCCCCCTCCCCCCCAGGCCTGGATGTGGACGGGATTTATCGGGTGAGCGGGAACCTGGCGGTGATCCAGAAACTGCGATTCCTGGTGGACAGAGGTAGGGGCTGTCGGGGCTCTGGGGATCGTGAAGGGGGAGGGTCTGCGGGGCGGGGGGTCCTCCTCAGCTCCCGCCACTGACCTCTCCTCCGTTTCCGACAGAGCGAGCGGTCACCTCGGACGGGCGCTACTTGTTCCCTGAAAAGGCGGGACAAGGTTCCAACCGACCCCCCCACACCTCCGCGGGCCCCATCCCTCTGCTCCCCGGCCCCGCGGCCCCCCTCCCTCTGCTCCCCGGCCCCGAGGCTCCCCTCCCTCTGCTCCCACTCCTCTCCCCCCACCCCCTGCCCCTCCCGCTCTCCTCCCCTCTCCCCCCTTTCCTCCCGCCACCCCCCCCCCCCCCACGCGAGCTGGTCTCCCGCCGCCCCGTGCAGAGGCCCGGCTGGACCTGGACCGTGACGAGTGGGAGGACATCCACGTGGTGACGGGGGCCCTGAAGCTCTTCTTGCGGGAGCTGCCGCAGCCCCTGATCCCGGGGCCGCTGCTGCCTGCCCTGCGTGAGGCCCTCGGTACCTGTCGGGAGGGCGTGTGGGGCCTCGGGCGGGGCGGGCGGGGGAGGCCGGAGGCGGGTCCTTTCCTCACTCGTCTCTCCTGTCCTCTCCTGTCCTGACCTGTCCCCACCAGGCCTCCCTAGCAGCGACCGCCTGGCCCAGATCCAGCAGGTCCTGAGCTCCATGCCGCCAACCAACAGGGACACGCTGCGCTTCCTCCTGGAGCACCTGCGCAGGTGGGGAGCGGGGCCGGGGGCGGGGGGGACCTGGGCGGGGCCGGGGGCTCCGGCGGGGGTCGCGAAGTGTGACGCGGCGGGCCCCGCCCCCAGCAGGGTGGTCGCCCGAGCCGACCAGAACCGTATGACGCCGCTGAATCTGGGGATCGTGTTCGGGCAGACGCTTCTGCGGCCGGAGCAGGAGGCCGCTGACCCCGCCGCCCACGCCCTCTACCCCAGTCAGCTGGTCGAGCTGCTGCTAACGGACTTCGACAGTCTCTTCCCCGACCCCTGAACCGCCACCCCTCCGGCCCCCACCTCCCCGACTCGTCCCGGGGGAGGAGGTGACCCCGGGGGGCAGGGCTCACCTCGGATTTATGAACACTGTGACCCCAGATTGCTCACCTCTCAATCAATCCATCAATGATATTTATCGAGCGCTTACTGTATGCAGAGCACTCTACTGAGCGCTTGGGAGATGACAATTCCAACAGAGCTGGGAGACATGTTCCATGCCCCTAAGGAGCTCACAGTCTAGAGCGGGAGACAGTCGTGAAAATAAATTAAGGACGTAAACATAAAAGGCTGAGAGCGGCTGAGCGTGGGGTGAATATCAAGTGATTAAAGGGTGCAGATCCAAGGGCAAGGGTGACGCAAAAGGGATAAGGAGTTGGGGAGATGAGGGCATGGTCAGGGAAGGTCTCTTGGAGGAGATGGACCTTCAGTAAGGTTTCATAGGTGGGGAGAGCGGTGGTCTGTCGAATGTGAAGGGGAGGGGAGTTCCAGGGCACGGGGAAGATGTGGTCAAGGGGTCAGCAGCGAGATAGTCCCAAGACTGTAAACTCATTGTGGTCAGGGAATGTGTCTGCCAACTCTGTTATATCCTAGTCTCTCTAGCCCTTAGTACAGTGCCCCGCACAAAGTAACGACTCAATAAATGCGATTGATGATTGAGAAACAAGATCGAGGTTCAGTGAGTGATCTCTCTCTCTCTCTCTCTCTCATTCCAACGTCACTGATGGTGGAGGGTGGAGTCTGGCCTTCCCAATCCCTTGTCTTCCCCCAGTTCCCCAACTCCCATTACCAGACCACCCCTCTCAGTGCTGGACATGTCCCTCTTCTGGGGATTAAGATTCAAACTCATTCTTTTAATCTGGGCACTACCCCCTCCCACTCCACAATTGCCAGGACATGTGTAGCCAACCTAATTAGAAGACATCACTGATGGGGAATGGGTGAGTGTGGGTGTGGCTGAAAAGGGCAATGCGGAGGCCTGGGACCTGGCCATACTGTGCACCCATAAAGCCTTTCATTGGATCATCATTCATTCATTCCATTGCATTTATTGAGCACTTACTGTGTGTGGAGCACTGTACTAAGTGCTTGGGATAATACAATACAACAATAAACAGTGACATTCCCTGACCATAACGAGCTTACAGTCAAGAGCTGGGGGGGGACAGACATCCATGCAAATAAATAAAATTACAGATATGGGCATAAGTGCCTCGGGGCTGGGAGGGGGGAAGACCAAAGGAAGTAAGTAAAGGCAACGCAGAAGGGAGTGGGAAATGAGGAAAAGTGGGGCTTACCATCATCACACCTGGTGGAGTTTTTGCTTTTGCCCCCATAAGGCGCTGGAGTTGAAGAAGCCATCAGACAGTGATAAGCCGGGGTCGGAGTATTCACTGGGACAGTGTCAGCTGGGGGGCAGGGGGAGGCTCTCAAGGGGTCCACGATTGAGGTTGGTTCAGGCACTTAGAAATGGGGAAACAGGGCAGTCAATCAAGCAAGGAGAGAGAAGAGGTGACTGTGGCTCTGAGAGAGACAGACAGAGAGGGAGAGAAAGACAGAGTGAGGAACTAATCAGAAACGCCATCTCTAACGCCATCTCTAGTTCTCAGCCAGGCCCCCTGGGATGGGGCGGAAGGAAAGGAAGATGGGGGAGGGGAGGAGAAGGGCGGCAGTATTGGGCAAAGGGCCAGCTTGGACTGGGCTGAACTGGACTGGACTGGACTTGATTGGAGCGGAGCACACTCTCTCAGTGGCATTTTTTCTAATGGTATCTGTTAAGTGTCTGCTCTGTGTCAAGCACTCTATTAAGCACTAGGATAGACCCACATGGAGCTCACAGTCTTAATCTCCATTTTATAGATGAGGTAACTGAGAGGTTAAGTGACTTGTACAAAGTGAGCAGCAGAGAAGACAGTGCAAATCTGTGTCTTTCCCCGACAGAGAACTCCAAATCTTTTGATCCCATCCAATTTTCTCAAGCCATCATGCCCCATTTAGCCTCCAGACCCAAACTACCACCCTTGATGACCAAATTGACATTCTTGACACCATCCTCTCTACTCAACTCGACTCATTCACTTCCCTATCCTTTTGTCGATCTCTTACCACTAGCCCACAGCCCTGGATCACCTCCACAGTCGGCTTCCTTCACTCCTGGGCACACGCCACAGAGCGCTGCTGGTGGAAATCCAGATATCAGGCCGACCTCATCCATTTCAAATTTATCTTCACGTGCTTTAATTCTGCCCGTCAAAATTATTTCTCCATCCTTATTGACATCCATGACATCCTATTGCCCTGGCCAGTTGTAACAGACCTTTAATTCCGTCCTCAAACCCCCAGCCCCCCACCCCCCGGCTCTTCCCATCTCTTGTCCCCAGTGACCTGGTCACCTAATTTATTGAGAAAATTGAAACCATCCGGCATGATCCCCCTAAAATCTTTCCTGTCCCTCCCCAGTACCTCCCCACTCCTGCCCCTTCTTCAACTCTCCCATCTTTCCCAGTGGTATCTCAAGAGGAGATCTCTTGCCTTCTTTAAAATTCAACCCCTCCACCTGCACATCCAACCCCATCCCACTGCACCTTATCAAAACACTTGCCCCTTCCCTTCTTCCCTCTTAACCACTGTCCTCAACTGTTGGTTCTCCAGTGGCTTCTTCCCACTGCTTTCAGACTTGCCTATGTTTCCCTTTCCTAAAAAAACCCTTCCTTGACCCCAAGCTTCCCTCTAGTTATCATCTCATCTCCCTCCTATCATTCCTCTCCAAACTCCTTAAGCGAGTTGTCTACACCAACTATCTCAAATTCCTCTCCTCCAACTCTCTCCTCAATCCCCTTTGATCTGGCTTCCACTCCTTCACTCCGTTGAAACTGTCCTCTCAAGGGTCACCAGTGATCTCCTTCTTGCCATATCCAACGGCCTCTACTCCATCCTAATCCTCCTCGACCTCTCGGCTCCCTCTGATGCTGACTCCCACCCCCTTCTCTTGGAAACGTTATCCAATCTCTGCTTCAGTGACCCTGTCTTCTCCTGGTTCTTCTCCTATCTCTCTGGCCCCTCATTCTCATTCTCTTTTGAGGGTTTCTCCTCTGCCTCGCAACCCCTAACTGTGGGGGTTCCTCAAGGTTCATTTCTGGGGTCCCTTCTAGTCTCCATCTACACCCACTCCCTTGGAGAACTCATTCCTTCACATGGCTTCAGCTACCGCGTCTACACAGGTGATTCCCAAATCTACATCTCCTCTGATCTCTCCCTCTCTGCAGTCTCACATTTCCTCCTGCTTCTCTCTCATTCAATCCATCAATAAATCTTGTCGATTCAACCTTCATAGCATCTCTAAAATCCGTCCTTTCCTCTCCATCCAAACTGCTACCATTTTAATACAATCATCACTTATCCTGCAGAGATTAGTGTATCAACCTCCTTTCTGACCCCCCTTCCTCCTGTCTCTCCCCACTCCAGTCCATTCTTCACTCTGCTGCCCAGATCATTTTTCTACAAAAACGTTCAGGACACGTTTTCCCACTCCTCAAGAACCTCCCATGGTTGCCCATCCACCTCTGCATCAAATGGAAACTCCTCACCAATGGCTGCTAAGCAGTGAGCCATCTTGCCTCCTTCTACCTCACCTCGCTACTCTCCTACTACAACCCAGCCCACACACTTCGCTCCTCTAATGCCAACCTTCTCACCGTACCTTAATCTCATCTATCTTGCCGTTGACCTCTTGTCCTTGTCCCGCCTCTGGCCTGGAATGCCCTCCCTCTTCATATCTGACAGATAATTACTCTCCACTTCTTCAAAACCTTATTGAAGGCACATCTCCTCCGAGAGGCCTTCCATTCATCCATTCATCAATTCAGTCATGTTTATTGAGCACTTACTGTGTGAAGGGCACTCTACTAAGCGTTTCGGAGAGTACAATATAACGATAAACAGAAACATTCCCCACCCACAATGAGGTTACTGTCTGGAGTGGGAGACAAACACTGATAGTACATAAGTGCTGTGGGACTGAGGGGGGGATGAATAAAGGAGAAAGTCAGGGCGATGCAGAAGGGAGTGGGAGAGAAGGAAAGGGGGTGCTTAGTCAAGGAAGACCTCTTCGAGGAGATTTGCCTTCAGTAAGGTTTTGAACGGAGGGGAGAGCAATTGTCCTTCTATGGGAGGGTGTTCCAGGCCAGGGGGAGGTCGTGGGCGAGGAGTCATCGGCGAGATAGATGAGGTAGAGGTACAGTGAGACGGTTAGCATTAGAGCAATGAAGTGTGCAGGCTGGGTTGTAGTAGGAGAGAAGCGAGGTGAGGTAGGAGGGGGCAAGGTGATTAAGTGCTTTAAAGCCAATGGTGAGGAGTTTCCCCATTTGCCTCATTTATTTATTCCCCCTTGAGTCTCCCAGCACTTTACATATCTGTAATTTTATTTGTATTAACATCTGTTTCCTCCTCTAGAATATAAGTTCTTTGTGGACAGGGAATGTATCTGTCATACTGTTAAATTGTAGTCTCCCAAGCGCTTAGTACAGTGCTCTGCAAACAGTAAGCGCTCAATCAGTACGATTGACTGACTGGCTGGTGGAGCCAGAATTAGAACCCAGGTCCTCTGACTCCCAGCTCCGGGGTCCTCCACAAGGCCACACACTGCTTCAAAGAGGACATGGGGTCTTCCTTGGTCTTGACTCCAGAGCTTGGGCACCTTCTCCTCCTCACCCCTGCCCCGGCCTGGTCACCAGCCTCATGTCCCGGCTAGTCTCCAGGCTGGAGGTGACACACGGCCGGGCCAGAGCAGCCACTGAAAATGAAGTGGTCTCCTGACCACCAGGAGGGGGCAGCCAGACCCAGAGATAGATGGATGGAGAGACAGACTCTCAGAGACGCTGACACGCACACACAATGTCAGTGTGTGAGTGGGATGTGATAATAATAATAATAATAATAATAATGATAGTACTTGTTAAGTGCTTACTATGGGCCAAGCACTGTTCTAAGCGCTGAGGTAGTTACAAGGTAATCAGGTTGTCCCACTTGGGGCTCACAATCTTAGTCCCCATTTTACAGATGAGGTCACTGAGGCACAGAGAAGTTAAGTGACTTGCCCAAGGTCACACAGCTGACAGAACCCACGACCTCTGACTCCCAAGCCCGTGCTCTTTCCACTAAGCCACGCTGCGGGGCAGCCGGTGGCTGCTTACTATGGTCACAGGTTGGAGGGACCTGGGTGAGGACGAAGGTCACAGCAGGATCCTGGGGTGTCTCCTTGCCCCTCCCCCAACCGCAGGGGCTCCCCAAGTTGATGGGTGGGGTAGCCACAAGGAGACAAGTCCCATCAGAATCCCAAGGGCTGTGACCTTTGACATTTGATATTCACCCTACTCTCCAACCCCTCAGCACTTATGCCCATATGTGTAAATTATACATTATAATTTACTTATGGATTCATATTAATAAGGTCTGTCTTCCCCTCTAGACGGGGTAAGTTCATTATGGACAGGTAACTTGTCAACTAATCCTGTTGTGCTCTCCTGAACATTTAGTACAGTGCTCTGCACTTAGTAAAAGTTCAGTAAACCCCATCGATCGATTGATTGGTTGGTGGGGTGGCCACAAAGAGACACAGGCGACAACACAGGATGGACAAACACAGAGCCGGGCAGGCAGACAGGCAGGGGGGTGCGATGACACCCCTGCGCGTCACATGCACCCTGACCTGAAGCTCATCCCGAGGGCAGTGAGTCCCTCTGGGACCCCTGCACCGGGCTATCCACGACCCCCTCGCCCCGCTGTCCACCCTCCCACATCTCCTCCCATCCCACTGTCTACACCTCCCCACATCCCACTTTCCACATCCCTCTACCCCTACTGTCCACAACTCCCACAACCCCCGGTCCACCTCTCCTTCCACCCAACTGTTTACATCCCCACACCTCACTGTCCACATCCTCCCAATACCCAACTATCTACGATCCCCACCACACACACCTACATACATACACAGCGCCCATGCGCCGACAGCCTCCAACCTCCCCTCCCCTCACCCCTCGGCCCATAGTAACCAGACTGGAGGCCCCTTGTCGGTTTTTTCATTTTTATTAGGAAAATAAATCACTCATGGGGCCCGGCCCCTCAGTCGCGGGGGTGGGGAGGTAGGGGTGGGGGCCGACCGACCCCCGGGGAGCCCCCTCGGTCCATCTCCGCCCTCCATCTGCTCCCACCCTCCGGGGCTGCCCCCGGCGTCCCCGGAGCGAGGGGTGTCTCCCGGCCCGCGCCCCCCTCCGCCCCCACCCCCGGCTGGGCTAGCTGCACCCGCAGGCCTCCACCACCATGTCGGGCACGTCGGCCTTGACCACGCTGCCGCTGGGGTCCAGGTAGAGCAGGGAGAGGGGCCGGCGGGCGGTGGGCACGCAGCAGGACTGGGCCGCGGGCGCGGGGGCCCGGTTGGCCTTGAGCAGGCTGAGCAGGGCGGCGTGGAAGGAGGCGGCGAGGCCCGGGCTGCCGGCCAGGTGCAGCGGGCACTGCCCGGCGCAGTAGTTCATGGTGTAGCCCTCGGGCTGCAGGATCCAGCCACCCCAGCCCAGCTCGCGGAAGTCCACGAAGCGGTGGCGGCGGCAGCAGAGGTCCGAGTCCGGGGCGCAGGCGGGCACCCGCCGCCGGCTCCGGCCCCCCGCCCCCGCGGCGCCCCGCACCCCCGGCCCCGCCCGGCTCACCAGGAAGGGCCGCCGGCCGCCGGCCGTGTCCAGCCGCAGGGGCCTGGGGGCCCGGGGCCGGTGGGCGCCGCCGCAGTCCAGCTCCAGCTCCAGCCGCCAGCCCCCGGGCGCCGCCCCCAGCCGACCGACCCGCAGGGGCAGCCCGTGCCAGCCGGGCGCCCCGGGCCGGCGCTCGGCCAGCAGGGTGCGACCCGACGGGCCCCGCAGGAAGACCCGCAGCGGGGGGCCCGGCCGGGGGGGCCCCGCAGGCCGCAGGTACAGCCAGAGCCGCGCCTGCAGCAGCTGGGCGCGCCGGCCGCCCGGGCTCGACAGGGCAAAGGTCAGAGTCGTCCCGCAGGCCGGCCGGGAGGACGCAGAGGAGGCGCCCGTCGCGTCTGGGAAAAGAGGCGGGGGAGAGGGAGAGGGGGAGAGGGAAAGGGGGAGGGAGAGGGAGGGAGGGAGATTGGGAAAGGGAAAAGGAGAAGGAGGAAGAGAGGGACAGTGGGAAAGGGAAAAGGAGGGAGGGAGAGTAGGAAAGGGAGGAGCAGGAGAGGGAGAGTAGGAGAGGAAGAGTGGGAAAGGGGGAGAGAGAGAGAGAGACCAACTCAGGGCGCGGCTGGGAGCGGGACGCAGGGCGCAGGCGGGGGGTCTGGGCTGGAAGCGCGGGGGCCGGAGGACCCGACTGCTGCTCAGGGGCCTGGGGGCCCCTGCCTCTTCCCCAGCGCCGCCCCGCGCCCCGACCCGTCAGCCCGGGCCGCCGGCCTCTCTGGCCCACCCCCGCCTCTGCTCACCGGGCTCCGCAAAGCTGATGGTCTCGGCTCCGCGGTCCCGCGGCTCCGGGTGGCTTCGCAGTCGGCGCAGGGCGACGGCCAGGGCCTCGGGGGGCGGCGGGGCGCGGGGCGGAGGGGGCGCGGGCAGCCGCAGGCCCCGCAAGATCTGCTGCTTCGCCAGTTCCAGGAGCACAGCCCGCTCCAGGCTGGGGGCCAGAGGGGCAGCGCTGCAGGATGGGCACGGGGGCTCGCCTGCCCGCCTCGGCCTAAGCCCCGGACCCGGGACCGGGGCCACCGCCAGCCCCAGCGCCAGCCCCAGCCCCAGCGCCAGGGGGCGCCAAGAGCCCACGGGTCCCATGGGAATGGGGCACCGGGCACCGGGCGGGCGCGGAGCCGGGCGTCCGGCGGACACCGAGTGGGCACCGAGGGGGCGCGCGGCCAGGCGCCTGGACGACACCGAGCGGGCGCGCAGCCGGGAGCCCAGCGGACGAGTGGGCACCGAGCGGGCACGGAGCTGGACACCGAGCGCCTGTGGAGCCGGGCGCCCAGTGGACGAGTGGGCACCGAGCGGGCACCGAGCTGGACACCGAGCGCCTGTGGAGCCGGGCGCCCAGCGGACGAGCGGGCACCGAGCGGGCACCGACCGCGCGCGGAGCCGGGCTCCCTGGCGCCCAGGCAGCAGCCGGGGCTTCTGATCCCCGGTCCGGAACGGCCCCGGCCTTTAGACCCCCCGGCGTTCCGCGGCCCAGGGGGGTCAATCTACCCTCAGTCCCGCCCCTCGGCCCACGATTGCCCTGCCGGGGGCGGGAGGAGGGGAGATGATGCAAGACGCTGGGCGATTTCACGACCCTGGGAAAGGACAGGAAGGCCCCCTCTGACCGCCCCCCAACCTCGCCTCTCCCACTTCCCCGGCGAGGTGGGCAATGCGGGAGGCGGGGGGTGGTCCGCTCCAGCGAGTCCAGCCCAGGAGGAGAAGCATGAGATCAGGGCTGGGCCCTGGGCCAGGGGTACTGGCACGGAGGAAGGGGGGTTCAGCACCCCCCGACCCCCGACCCCGCTGAGCTGGCCGCCCAGAGTCCAGCCTGGTACAGACACGTAGAGGGTGGGGGCGAGTCTGGGAAAACCTGCAGTTGCGGGGGGGGGGGGGGAGGCGGGTGATGCAAGCGGGAACCCGGGCAGAGTCCGTCCTCGGGCACCTCCGTCTGACCACCCCCCCGACACCTCCTCCACCCCCTCCAGGGCCTGTTCAGTCCAGGGTGGCGGGAGAGATTGCAGGGTCCCGGTCCGGGGCTAACAGCTGATGGGGTGGGGGGAGTCTACGGAGCATCGGGTACCCTTGCCCCCCAACCCCAGCCTCAGCCCAACACCCATCCAACCCAGCCCCAGTCTCAGCCCATACCCGTCCAGCCCAGCCTCAGCCTCAGCTCACCCCCTGCAAGTCCTGCCCAGTTCAGCCTCAATCTAGCCCAGCCTCAGCCCACTCTCATCCAGTCCAGCCCCAGGCTCAGCCCTCCACCCCCCAAATTCTACCCAACTCAGCCTCAATTCAGCCCAACCTCAGACCACCCCCACCCAGTCAGGCCCAACTCAGCCTCACTCTGGCCCAGCCCCACTCACAGGACACACACACCAGCTCTCCCCCCACCCCCCCCAGCCCAAGTCCGTCTCAGTCTACCCCTCCCATCTGTCCCTGATTCCACTGTTGAAGGCCTGGGAGAGGGAGGCAGTGGGAGGGGGCCATTAGGGCAGGCTGCACCTGTTGTCCCTGATGCATGCCAGCCGTGCCCGGCTTGGGGCCCCTGTGCCAGCTGGGTCTTGTCTATAATCAGTTCCCAGTCACTTGGCGGGAAATTCTCTCCTCTATAAATACCTCAGCCTCTGCAGCTTGGGCCGCACCCTGGGGGCCAAGAGGCTGCTGAGCTTGGACACGCTGGCTTGGGGGGGGGGTCTGGCCCAGAATGGAGAGGGCAGTGGTGGCCTGCCTTCAGGTTGTAAAGAGGAGTGCAAAGAGGACTCTCAGGAGAGGGATCCTCTCTGTCCTCCCCAGCTCCCCAGTCCTGGCTGAGGCTCCCAGCCCTCCACCCCTCCCCAGGTCAGGCAGACAAGACCCGATCGGCTGAACAAACACAAACCCGCCCACGTTTCCACATCTGGTTTCCCCCTTCCCTGTCTTTGCGCAAGTGTGGCCTTGGGGGCCGGACAATGTTGACCCCTGGCCTGGGCCATGCAGGAGGGAGGACCCTACCTCCACGGATGCCTCCACTGCTCCCCTCACCTGCTCTACCCCAGCTTAGACCCTCCCCCAGGCAGGCCTCTGAGGTTAACTGTTGGAGGGGGCACTCACCTACTAGTTCCCCCATCTGGACCTCTCACCCCCTCGAGTGCATTCTCTGCCCGTCCATCAGTCCATCCCTCCCGGAGGCCTTGGCTGTGATTATGTGCCTCCATCAATCAATCGGTATCATCAACCCGTCTCCATCAACAATCATTCAGGCAATTTACCATCTATCAATCAATCCAACATGGAAAATCCAGGTCTCATAACATCCCCCTTTCCCAGAAACCCCTGAGCACTCCCCCAATGAAGCCCAGGAGATGTTGAGGGGGACACAGAGTTTTAATCATCACCATATCATCATCGCCACCATCATTAGCATCATCGTATTGTTAAGCACTTCAATCAATCCATTGTATCTACTGAGCACTTACTGTGTACAAAGCACTGTACTAAGCATTTAGGAGAGTTGGTAGACACCTTCGTTCCCTCCCCACAAGGAGCTTACGGTCTGGAGGGAGAGATACACAGTATGATAAATAAGTAAATTATAGATAGGTATATAAGTACTGGAGGGCTGACAAAACAATCCAAGTTCAAGGGCAATACAGAAGGGAAAGGGAACAGGGGAGATGAGGACTTCTCTAAGAGAAGGCCTCTTGGAGGAAACATGCTTTGAATAAAGACTTGAAGGTGTGGTGAGTGATTGTCGAAAATGAAAGGGGAGGGAGTTCCAGGCCAGGGCCAGGACTTGGGCGAGTGGACGGTGGTCAAAAAGACAAGGTGGAGGTGTTGAGAGTAGGTTGGTGTCAGAGAAACAAAGTATGAGGACAGTGTTACAGTAGGAAATCAGGGAGCTGTGGTAGGAGAGGGCAAAGTAAATGAGTGCTTTAAAGCCACTGGTAGGGAGTTTCTGTTTGTTGCAGACTAGACTGTATGCTCATAATGGGCAGAGAATGTGTCTACTAATTTTTTTGTATCATACTCTCCCAAGTGTTTAGTACAGTGTTCTGCACATCGTTAAGTGTTCAATAAATATGACTGATTGATTGGATGAATGGGCAACCACTGGAGGTTCTTGAGGAGTGGGGAAATATGGACTGAGTGGTTTTGTAGAAAAATGATCTGGGCAGTAGAGTGAAGTGTGGACTGGAGTGGGGAAGAGATAGGAGTCAGGGAGGTCAGTGAGGAGGCTAAAATAGTAGGAAGGGGAAACAGGAGAGCCTAAGTTCTGGGGGGATGGGTTGAGTCTTAGTCTGGGGGCCCCAAGTGGCACATGAACTGTGTCCAACCTGATTAGGTTGTATCCGCCCCACCGCTTAGTACAGTGCCTGGTATATAGTAAATGCTTAAAAATGGGGGTACGCAGTGAAGGCACAATCGACGCAGAGGGGAGGGTGAATAAGAGAAATGAAGGCTTAGTAGGGGAAGGCCTCTTATAGAAGAAGTGATTTTAGGAGGGTTTTGAAGGTGAGGAGAATGGTGATCTGCCGGATATGAAAGGGAGGGAGTTCCAGGCCTGAGGGAGGACGTGGACAAAGCGTTGGGTGTGAGAGAGATGAGATTGACAGAGAGTAGAGAGTAGACTGGCAATACAGAAGCAGAGTTTACAGATTGGGTTGTAGTAGGAGATCAGCCAGGTAGGGTAAGAGGAAAGGGGAGCTGATGAATTAAAACTGACGATGAGGAGTTTCCATTCTGTCGGTGGATGGGCAACCACTGAGGTTGGAGAGAAGTGGAGAGATATGAACTGAACATTTTTTAGGTAGCAGAATGAAGTATGGAATGGAAAAGGGAGAGACCGCAGGCAGGGAAGTCAGTAAGGAGGCCAATGCAGTAGCCAAGCACTGGGTTAGACACAAGATCATCTGACAGCCCACGTCGGGCTCCCTGTATAAATCACAGTCTTCAGGCGCAGTGGTAGGTTAGAGGCTGGGGTAGTCCAGATGGGGCAGAGGAGGGATCGAGGCCAGACAAGAGAGGCATGGGGAGTGGAGGTTATCGGTTTTCAGGTTCCCAGATCAGGAATTTTCTGCCCGGTGAGCTCACGGTGGCCTGGGCCTGGCCAATTGGTGTGTTTTATCATACAGAATCAGGCCAGGCAGCCAGCCAGCCAGCCAGCCAGGAGACACCAGGGTCCACGATGGGTCCAGCAACAGGATAAAACCATTAATCCCCATCTCATCCTTCCCTCCCTCCCTCCCCCATTCTACCAGCGTTCCTGATGGGGCCAGCAACCATAACAATAAAGCCATTTATCACTGAGTCATACCTCACTCCCTCCCTCACACCCTCCACGATCAGGTAACCATCCACCCAGCCATCCAACCACTCCTCCATCCACTGGTATATCTACCCGTCTAGCCATTCGCCTATCCACCATCCACCCTCCCCACACCCACCCTTCTGTCCCCCAGCCACCCTCATCTAATCACCTAGTCATCTAACCACCCACTCATCTGTCCTCCTTCCACTCACCCATCCATCTAACCATCTACCTGTCCACTCATCCACTCCTCCATCCCTCCACCCATCACTTAACCATCCATCCATCTATCCATCCACCCTTCAACCCACTCGTGCTATCTGTCCATCCACCTCTCTTCGATTAATACCTTTGGCAGGCAGCAAAATGGGGGAATTTAGCATTTATTGGAGTCCCGGGACCCTTGCCACTTCCCCTTCTTCTGGGAAGGGAGGTTGGACATGGAAAGTCCTAGCCAGTGGAGGGGGTTGGGGGACTTTGGGAGGAACTGGGGCAAGTGCAGGTGAGCATCTGTCTGCTTCCTACTGTGGGAAGAGGGCCCTGGCCACGGCCGAGGGAGAAGCCAAGAATAGAACTGGTGGGTGTGGCGGGGGAGGGGTCATAGTGAGGACTGTGTGAAAGGCCCGGGCTCGGGGGGGGGTGGGGTGGTGCGGGTCCACCCCCGGCTGGGTTAGCTGCAGCCACAGGCCTCCACCACCATGTCGGGTACGTCGGCCTTGACCACACTGCCGCTGGGGTCCAGGTAGAGCAGGGAGAGGGGCCGCCAGGCGGTGGGCACGCAGCAGGAGGAGGCCACGGGGGCGGGGGCCTGGTTGGCCTTGAGCAGGCTGAGCAGGGCGGCGTGGAAGGAGGCGGCGATGCCCGGGCTACCAGCCAGGTGCAGCGGGCACTGCCCGGCACAGTAGTTCATGGTGTAGCCCTCGGGCTGCAGAATCCAGCCACCCCAGCCCAGTTCCCGGAAGTCCACGAAGAACTCGTGTCGGCAGCACATCCTGGCCCCCGGCTTGCAGTCCGGGGCCTGGCGCCGCGCCCGCCGCTGCCGGCCAGCCCGCGCCCGCGCCACCAAGAAGGGCCGGTGGTCACCATCCGCCCAGACCGAGGAGCCCATCACCTCCACCTGGATCATCAGGAGGCCCCTTCCCCAAGCGTCCCGTCCGGGGGGCCCCAGACTCAGCCTGTGCCACCCGCTGCGGTCCACCCGCAGGAGCCGCTCGGCGGCCAGGGAGCGGTTGGCACCCGGCCTAGGCGGGCTCAGCAGCTGCAGCCGGGCAGTGCCCGAGCCGTTGGCCGGCAGGGCCAAGAAGAGGCTGAGGGTCAGCTCCAAGATCTCCACATCGTCACCAGCCGGACCCCGCCCTGGGGAGAACTGCAAATCCAGGCGAGGCTGGGGGCTGGCGGCCAGACCTACAACGGGGGGGACACGGGGCTCAGGGAGGGCCTGGCCACATGCCCTGACCCTCGTCCCTGACATCGCCCCAACCATCCATCCAGAAATGGGACTCATTGAATGCTTACCAGGTGAGGAGCACACTACTAAGCATTTGGGAGACTGCCAGAGAGCTGGTTGGCATGATCCCTAGATCCTCTAGACTGTAAGCTCGCTGTGGACAGGAAATGTGTCTGCTTATTGTTAAACTCTCCCAAGCGCTTAGTGCAGTGCTCTGCACACAGTAAGCACTCGATAGATATGATTGAGTGAATCTGTGCCCTCAAGGAGCTGAGAGCATAGCTGGGGAGACAGACATTCAAAGAAAATACAGATAGGGGAAGCAACAGAGTAGGGCAACATGGACAGAGGTGTGGGGGAGCTGGGGGGGGGGCTATCAAAATGCTTAGGGGGCACAGACTCAAGTGCATAGACGGCACAGAGGGGTGGAAGAATACAGTTGGGAGATGAGAAGTTAGTCAGGGAAGGGTGGAGTATATGGAATTACAGATGGGCTTTGAAGATGGAGAGAGTGAAGCAGCGAGGTCTAGTAGAAAGAGCCCAGGAGTCAAAGGATCTGCATTCTTAACCCAGATCTGCCTCTTGCCTGCTGTGTGACCTTGGACAAGTCACTCAACTTCCCTGTGCCTCAGTTTCCTCATTTGTAAAATGGGAATTCGATAACTGAAATCCCTCCTATTTTGACCGTGAGACACATGTGGGGCAGGGACCGTGTCTGACCTCATTAACTAGTTTCTAGAATAAGGCTTGACACAAAGTAAGGGCTTAACAATTACCGTTATTATTGTTAATATTATTATGAAGGGGGAAGAAGTTCCAGGCAAGTTGTGGGGGGAGAGGGGGAGGGAGCAGAGGGTTCATGATCAATCGATCAATCAATGGTATTCAAAGAATGCTTACTGTGTCCAGAGCACTGTACTAAGCACTGGGGAGCATACAACAGAGTTGGTAGACATATTCCCTGCCCACAAAGAGCTTACAGTCTAGAGGGGTGAAAGACATTAATAGAAGTAAATTACAGAGGTGTACAGAAGGGCTATGGGGTTGAGGGTTGAGTGAATATTCAGTGCTTAAAGGAGACAGATCCAAGGACCCAAGCAACACAGAAGCGAGAGGAAGTGAGGAAATGAGGGTTTAGCCAGGGAGGGCCTCTTGGCAGAGATGTGGTTTCAGTGAGACTTTGAAAGCGGGAAGAGTGATCATCTGACGTACATGGTCAGGAAGGGAGCTCCAGGTCTGAGGTAGGATGTGGGAAAGGGATCGGTGGCAAGAGAGACAAGATCTGGGCCCAGTGAGCAAGCCCAAACTACGGAAGCAAAGTGGCCAGGCTGGGCTGGAGTAGGAAATCAGGCACGTTACCTAGGAGGGGGCCGAGCTGACTGAGCACTTTAACGCAGTTGATGAAGAGTTTCTGTTTGATGAGGAGCTGGTGGGCAACCCCGGATGTCCCTGAGAAGTGGGGAAATGTGAACTGAATGGGTTGGGTTTTTTTTTGAAAAATGATCCGGGCAAGCGAGGACAGTACGGACTGGAGTGGGGAGAGACAGGAAGCAGTGAGGTCAGCGAGGGGGCAGATGCTGTAGTTACGGCAGGACGTAAAAAAGGCTCGGATTAGCATAGTAACGATTTAAAGATTTTAGTGACATTTTGAAGGCAGAATGGGTGGGATTTGGTGACAGAAAAAATACGTCGGTTGCATGAAAGACACAAATCGAGGATAGGGTCCAAGTTACAGGCTTGCGAAAGAGGGATGACGGTGGTGTCGTCTACAGGGATGGGAAAGACCTGGTGAGGACAGAGTTTGGGTGGGAAGATGAAGAATTTGCCTTTGAACATGTTCATTTGAGGGGTCATCCAGGAGAGGCCAGAAAAATGATATAGGCAGCGGAGCAAAGTGTGCGAGTTTGGCCTGGAAAGGCTGGAGGCACCGAGGACGGTGAGGAGGCTGAGACTAACCGTGATGGATTGTGACAAGGGTTTGGAACACTGTGGTGCCAGTTTGGTTGGAGAGGGAGAGGAAAATCCTAGAGATGTTTTGAAAACAGAACCAATGGGATTTAATGACATATTGAATATGCAGATTGGAGGGGAGATGAATCGAGGATAATTCCAAGGTTGCGGGTTTGTGAGACAGGGAGGATGGTGGTGGTGTTTACAGTGAAGGGCAAGTCAAGGGAAGGAGTGGGTTTGGGTGGGGAAATGAGGAATTTAGTTATGGACACGTGAAATTTGAGGTGTCGGCGGGTCACCCCAGGAGAGTTGTCCTGAAAGCAGGAGGAAATGTGAGACTGCAGAGAAGGAGAAAGAAAAGGGCCTGGGAGGTAGATTTGGGAGTCATCCACATAAAAGTGGTGGGTGAAGTCGTGGAGGTGAATGAACTCTCCAAAGGAGTGGGGGTAAATGGACAATGAAAAGGGACCCAGGACTGTGGCTTCACCATGCCCTGGCCTCCCCACCCTCTCTCCACGCTGAGAAGTAGTGTGGTCTAATGCGAAGAGCATAGGACTAGGAGTCAAGAGTCCCAAGTTCTAATCCCAAGGCTGCCACTTGCTTGCTGTGTGATCTTGGACAAGTCACTTAATTTTTCTGGGCCTCAGTTTCCTCATCTGTAAAATGGGGATTAAATACCTATTCTTCCTCCCCCTTAGGCTGTGAGCCCCATGTAGGACAGGGACAGTGCTTAACATATAATAAGTGCTTAACAATTACGATTCTTACTATGATGGTGTGATTATTATTATATTCAGCCTCTCCATCTACCCCCCCACAACTCCCAGGGGCTTATCCAGGGACGAAGATCCTCCCCTGCATCATCTCGGCTCCCCGGGGCTCATCCCTCCGTTCTCCTCAAGGCCCCCACTGAGGCCTGGGCCTGCCTCCGCCCCCCCGGCCCCCCGGCGCCCCGGCCTGCAGGCCCCGACCCTGTAGTGCCCAGCAACCTGAACTCGGCACAAGGCGAGCGGTCGATACGTACTATCGATCGGTCACTTGTCACGGCGGCGGCCACGGTGCCCCTTCCCCTAGGAGGAGACCACCTGCCTAGCCTCCTCCCACAGCCAGGAGTTCCTCCACCCCAGCGCTGAGGAGCCTGACCCCTCCTGCCTGGCTGGCATTTGACCTTTGACCTCCCAAATCCTGGTTGGGATCCAGCAGCAGGCAAACAGCACTTGTGGAAAATCCCATGGCAGAGGGTCAGGGGCCGTCGCGGCTACGCCTGGCAATGGTACGGGGACTTGGGCTGACCGCGTGGCCGGGGTGCAGGGATAGGTTGATACTGACCCCTGACCTTTCCCTGGAGGACGCTGGCCCTGGCTGGGACCTTCCCCCACGCTGGCCCGGCCTGGTCTCGAGGTCCCGAGAGGCCCCCTCCCTTCCACCCACCCACCCGGGGCCCCAGACCCAGGCCACATGCCCAAGCCACATCTGCCCTCTCCGCGGGCACCCGGCCAGACTGGCCCCTCGCCAGCTCTGAGGACTCGCTCCTGCCCGTGGGCCCGCTGTCTCCCCTGCGTCCCTCTGCCCACCTGCCCCTCTCCCCCAACTTCGGGACCCGGCTCCCCCCGTCCCCCGCCAACTCACCCTGCTCGGAAGCGAAGCTGATGATCTCATACTCGGGGTCCAGGGCCCCGGGACCCCACTGGTTGTCCCCCGGCGCCCCGCCCGGCCCGCCCCCGCGGCCGAGACGCCTCAGAGCTTCCTGCAGGGCGGCAGCGGGCACGGGCCGGGACAGGGGCGGCCGCTGCTGCAGGTGCAGTTTGCTGAGGACCGTGCGCCGGGCCAGGGCCAGCAGCTGTGCCCGCTCCCCGGACGGCCCCGGGCCCGAGCCCGCACACAACGCACACTGCTGCGGGGCCGGGGCCGGAGCTGGAGCCGGGTCGGCGGGGTCGGGGGCCGGGGCCGGCGGGGGCAGCAGCAGCAGCCCCAGGGCCAGGGCCAGGGCCAGGGCGAGCATGGTCCGGGCCGAGGGGGAGGCGGGCTGGTCTGCGGAGCTTGGACGGGGCTCGGGGGGGGCTGGGCCGGGCTGGGCACCTTCCCCCTTCTGGTCCGTCCCGTGCCCCGTTCCCGATGCGGTCCGTGCCGTGCCCCGTTTCCCCCCCACCGTGGTCCGTGCTGTGCCCCTTCCCCGCTGTGGGCCGTGCGGTTGGGACTCCGGGGGCGGCCGGAGGGGTCGGTGACCTCTCTGGGCCGGGCGGGGGCGGGGGCGGGGGCGGGGGCGGGACAGGGCCGGCGGGCAGGCGGCCGCCACCGAGAGATCAGCAGGCAAAGTACAAGCGGGGGGCGCGGGGCCGACAAGCAAGGGGGACCCCCCCATACGCACCCCCGCATTGACTTCTTCCAGCCCACGGTGGGAGGGAGGGCACCCCCCGGGGCAGGGGAGGCATGGACCCTCCGCCCTCCACGAGGCTGGCATTGAGGGACCCAGCCGAGGAGGGGGATGAAAAGGAGGAGTCGGGGTCGCTCAATCGATCGGTGAACCTGCGGCCTTTCTTGGCTTCGACGCCCGCCGACGGCGAAGCCGACGGCTCCCAATTGGGACCCGGGAGCGGAGCCCACCGAGCGGAACCCACCCAGCCTCCTGGTCCCTGCCCGGTGTCGCGGCCCGGAGGATCCGGGGGGGATGGGGGGGATCTGGGATCTAGGGGGACCCGGGGATCCGGGGGGACCCGGGAATTGGGGGGGGGGGGTGTTCGCGCTCCCACACTGCCACCTCCTGGCTGCTCCCCGAACTGCGCAGCTCTGCCTTTCCCTTAGACGGGGCAGACGCTTGAGGGCAGGGACATCGTTTCTCGCTTTTCTGTCATTCATTCATTCGTTCAATAGTATTTATTGAGCGCCTACTATGGGCGGAGCACTGTACTAAGCGCTTGGAATGGACAATTCGGCAACAGATAGAGACCATCCCTGCCCAATGACGGACTCAATGTCATTTCCCGAGCGTCCACTACAGCGCTCGGCGCACATTCGACGCCCAGGACGGTGCTCTACCCATACTGGGCGCCCAGCGCAGCGCCCTGAAACCCGGCCGGCGGCCAGGACAGGGCTCGGCACGCGGGAGGCCGGGTGGGTTGTGTGGGTTCCACCCAAGGGGGAAGGGAGAGGGCGCCCCCTACGCTGCCTCTCCCTGATGCTACCTGGCTGCTCGGCCGACTCTGCTGTTTCCATGGTAACGCTGCAGCCTGCCCTGCTGTCGTCATGGAAACAGACCCCCGATGACGCAAGGTGTGCTGCACCCGATCGCGGGGCGCGATGCCGGGCTGACCACAACGGGGGCCGGCCCAGGTGCCTGCCTTCCTGCCCCTCCCGGCTGCCTGGGGGGGGGCCGCCCCCCACCTCGCCTCAGGGGACCCTCCCCTCCACACACACCGCCCCCAGAGACATGGCTCAAAGGGAGATGGGTGAGACGGGAGGGGGGTCACGCTGTCTGTGTGGGTGAGATGTTGTGAGTGACAGTGTATACGACACTCTGTGTGACACTGTTGAGTGTGACAAGATGTAAGACGCTGACACTGAGTGTGTGTGTGAGTGTGTGAGTGGCAATGTGTGACACCGAGTGGGTGGCAGTGTATGGGAAAGAGCACGTGACTGTGTTTGACAGTGACTATGTGCCCAGTACAGAGCCTTTCCCACAATAGGCAACGAGTACAATGCCTATTGATAGAATCTGGCGCTGAGGCACGGGCAGGCACCTGGTACAAAGCCAACTGATATAGTCCTCCAAGTGTAGTGCTTTGCGCACACTGGGTGCCCTGTACAGAGCTCTAGACATAATAGACTCCCAATACACTTAGTGGTTTGGTCTGGCAAACTCTTCCAAGCATATAAATGACTGTAAACTACGTCAATGAATCAGTCAGATGAAACAGGCTGGCAATAAGTCTAAATAAAACTGAGGTGAAGTCTCAGCCAGCCTGCGGGGGGGAAGCTAGTCATACACACCCAAAAATTCACATCGGCAACCAAATAGTAACTGTGGCATTGGTTAAGTGCTTACTATATGCTAAGTACTCTAGTAGATATAAGATAATCAGGCCCCACATGGGGTTCACAGTCTAAGTAGCAGACTTCTCAGTAGTCTGAGAAGCAGCATGGCTTAGTGATACAGCATAGGCCTTAGAGTCGGAAGGATCTGGGTTCTAATCCCTGCTCCGCCACTTGTCTGCTGTATGACCCGAGGCAAGTCACTTCGCTTCTCTGTGCCTCGGTTCCCTCATCTGTTAAATGGGGGTTAACTCTGAGTCCCATGTAGAAAATGAATTCTGTCCAACCTGATTAGCTTGTATCTACCCCAGCGCTTAATAAAGTGCCTGGCACTTAGTGAGTGCTTAACAAATACCATTTTAAAAAAATAGGAGGGAGGACTATCATTGAATCTCCATTTTGAAGGTGAAAGAACTGAGACACAGAGAAGCTAGGTGATTTGTCCAAGGTCACATGGCAGACAAGTGGCAATGCAGGATTAAAACCCAGGTCCCCTGGCTCCCAGGCTGGTACTCTTTCTACTAGACCACACTCCTTCTCTAGACCTAATAGCTGGGATAGAATTCTATCACAGAGGCAGCACACCAAATGACAATGCAGTGATAGAAAGGGAAGTTGAAAAACAAACCAGGAAGTCCCACCCAGCCTCTGGAAGACTGTCAAACAGAGGGTGAGGGCAGTGCGGGATCAGGCCCAGCCCAAACTAACTAGCCCAGCTCTAGAGAGCCGAACGCTGGGCCAAGCTCTGCCCTAGCTGGGCAGGGAGGCCTGAACCACACACAGAAGGCACATCTGGCAACTTAGTCCCATCATCATCATTCATGGGCTAGGCTCAACATCAAATAAAAACTGCTCCGGTATGGCATTTAATCTCCCAGCACCTTAACACAGCTACAATGTGTGGAGCATGGGAGGAGAACGAGCGGACAGCTAGAGAACCAAACGTCTGCTGGCATGATGAATCAAAATGGAGAAACTGAATGGAAGGAGGACAGAGAAAATATTTTAAGGTGGTGAGAAGCAGTGAGGCTTAGTGGATAAAGCACGGACCTGGAAGTGAGAAGAGCCTGGGTTCTAATCCTGATTCTGTAACTTATCCAGAGTGTGACCTTGGGCAAGTCACTTTACTTCTTTGCGCTTTAGTTACCTCATCTATAAAATGGTGATTAAGAGTATGAGCCCCATGTGGGACAGGGACTGTGTCCAACCCGATTACCTTGTGTCCACCCCAGCGATTAAAACGGTGCCTGACACAGAGTAAGCGCTTAACAAATGCCATTAAAAATAATAATTATAAAATAAATAAATAAAACAAAGCCTCAGACACTGATTCATCTCAGCTACAAACTTGAATTGCTGAGGAGAGTCCAGTATGACGCACTGCCAGCAAGAAAGGAATGGTTCTTTTCAGGCAAAAACTTCATAAGGACCATGAAGCAAGGAGGCAAAAGAGAAAACAGTGCCAGGATCTGAAAACATTAAAGATGATAACATATGAGACAACCTTTTTGTGTGCACGTGGTAGCAGAGCTTTAAATAGCCTTTTCAGCCACACATTCACCATCAGTGGTGTCTTCCTCAAACACAAAGGACAACTATATATGTATGTACGTGCGTATATTAACACACTCTATCAAGTGATTAGTACAGGACCCGGTGCTTAGTCCAGTGCCTGGCACATAGTAAGTGCTTAACAAATACCCTAATTATTATTATTACCCAGTAGGAGCTCAATAATTACTATTAATTGATTCGCAGAACCTGGTACTGGAAATCAAGTTTAAATGCCAACCTGTACCTAAATCTTGTCTATCTCTCTGCTGACCTCTCACCCACATCCTGTCTCTGGCCTGGAATGCCCTCCCTCTTTATAGCCGACAGACAATGACCCTCCTCACCTTCAAAACCTTATTGAAGGTACATCTCTTCCAAGATGAACTGGGTGAGCAGAACGGCATAGTGGAGAGAGCACGGGCCTAGGAGCCGGAAGGTCATAAGTTCCAATCCCGGCTCCGCCACACGTCTGCTGTGTGACCTTGGGCAAGTCACTTCACTTCTCTGTGCCTCAATTCCCTCATCTGTAAATTGGGAATCAGTTACCTTATCTGTAAAATAGGGATTGAGAACGTGAGCCCCACGTGAAGGGACTGTATCCAATCCAATTTGCTTCGTGGCTCAGTGGAAAGAGCACGGGCTTTGGAGTCAGGGCTCATGAGTTCGAATCCCAGCTCTGCCACTTTCGGCTGTGTGACTGTGGGCAAGTCACTTAACTTCTCTGTGCCTCAGTTCCCTCATCTGTAAAATGGGGATGAAGACTGTGAGCCCCACGTGGGACAACCTGATTCCCCTATGTCTACCCCAGCGCTTAGAACAGTGCTCGGCACATAGTAAGCGCTTAACAAATACCAACATTATTAACATTATTATTGTCTCCACCCCAGCACTTAGTTCAGTTCCTGGCACATAGTAAAGCCCTTAACAAATATCAGAATTATTATTATTATTATTATTATTATTAAGAGGCTTTCCCTGACTAAGCCCTCATTTCCTTTTCTCTTACTCCCTTCTGTATCGCTCTGATTTGCTCCGCTTATCCTGCCCCACAGTACTTCCGTCCATATCTGTAATTTATTGCTTCCCACTTACTCCTTGTCTCCTCCTCTAAACTGCAAGCTCGTTGTGGCTCCTCTAAACTGCAAGCTCGTTGTGGGCAGGGAATGCATCTACCAACTCCGTTGCATCGCACTCTCCCGAGCGCTTGGTACAGTGATCTGCACACCGAAAGTACTCAATAAATACGATCGATTGAATGACTGATTGAGCAAGGCAAGAGCTGAATGAGAAGCATTCAAGAGGGGCCTGGGCGTCAGAGGACCTGGGTTCAAATCCAAGCACCGCCCCTCGACCCCTCGCTTTAAATAGTAGAGCCTCACCACCCCCCGCACCGCGGGCTTTAAATAGTAGGACCGCCCCACCTGCGCTTTAAATAGGAGCTCCCCCCTGGCGTTTTAAATGGTACGGCCTCGCCCCCCCCCCCCCGTTTTCAATGGTAGCGGCTTCTCCCCCTCCGTCCTTCCCTCCGGCCCTCGCCCCTTCCCCCCCTGGACCAGCAGGGGGCAGCAGCGGACGCCTCGGCGGGCGTCGGGCCCCGCGAAACCACCACGAGAGACCGCCCGGACAGGAGGGACCCTGGCGGCCCTACCTGGCGGCGGAGGGAGGGGACAGCGTTAGGGCTCCTGAGCCGTGTGTTTCATCCATTCAATCGTATTTAATAATAATAATGTTGGTATCTGTTAAGCGCTTACTATGTGCAGAGCACTGTTCTAAGCGCTGGGGTAGACACAGGGGAATCAGGTTGTCCCAAGTGGGGCTCCCAGTCTTCATCCTCATTTTACAGATGAGGTAACAGGCACGGAGAAGTTAATAATAATAATAATAATGTTAATAATAATGTTGGTATTTGTTAAGCGCTTACTATGTGCCGAGCACTGTTCTAAGCGCTGGGGTAGACACAGGGGAATCAGGATGTCCCACGTGGGGCTCACAGTCTTCATCCCCATTTTACAGATGAGGGAACTGAGGCACAGGGAAGTGAAGTGACTTGCCCACAGTCACACAGCCGACAAGTGGCAGAGCTGGGATTCGAACTCATGAGCCCTGACTCCAAAGCCCGTGCTCTTTCCACTGAGCCACGCTGCTTCTCTATAATAATGTTGGTATTTGTTAAGCGCTTACTATGTGCAGAGCACCGTTCTAAGCGCTGGGGGAGATACAGGGTCATCAGGTTGTCCCAAGTGAGGCTCCCAGTCTTCATCCCCATTTGACAGATGAGATAACTGAGGCCCAGAGAAGTGAAGTGACTTGCCCAAAGTCACACAGCTGACAAGCGGCGGAGCCGGGATTAGCACCCACGACCGCTGCCTCCCAAGTCCGGGCTCTTTCCCCTAAGACACGGACCCCGTGGTTGGGCAGGGATTGTCTCTATCTGTTGTCGAATTGTACATTCCAAGAGCTACGTACAGTGCTCTGCACATAGTAAGCGTTCAATAAATACGATTGAATGAATGAATGAACGATTCCCTCGCCCACAGCGAGCTCCCAATCTAGTGGGAGAGACGGACACGAATAGAAATAGATAAATGACAGGTGTGGGCTGCTCCTTGCTGGATTGTACCCTCCCAAGCGCTTAGTGCAGTGCTCTGCACACAGTAAGCGCTCCATGAATACGATTGAACGAATGAAAGTGCGGGAGGGGGGAAATGAATAAAGGGAGCGAGGCAGAAGGGGGTGTGAGAGCTGCTGCGCTCAGGGGTCGCGGGGGACGCGCCTGTGAGTGTGTGCGTGTGCGTGTGCGCGTGTGCGTGAGTGTGTGTGCACGCGCGCGCGTGCAGCTTTTTTCTCCGTGGCTGGTGACGGGCCCGCGCCTGTTTGTGCACGGGCGCAGACGCGTGAAGACCAAACTCACAGGTCTGCCCGCCCCCGGCTGGGTGTGAGATGGAGCCGGGCAGGGGGTCGAGGGCCGGGGGCCGGGGCCGCCGGGGCCGCCGGGGCCGCCGGGCCGGCCCGGGGCCAGCGGCTCCTTCCCGAGGTGAAAATTGGAAAGCAAAGGCAAGCGGCGCGGGTCGGGCGGAGAGCGGGAGAGCCAGCCCCGGCGGGAGGGGTGTTAGACCCCGCCCCTGGGCCGGCGACGGCGACGGGGGAGGGGGAGGAAAGACTCTCCTCGCCTTTGTCTTGGCGAGGGGAGGGGAGTTTCGGCCCACCCCTCCCCTCGGACCTCCGATGGTCGCCTGTCCATCTCTGCATCGAGCAGAAACTCCCGACCGGGGGATTCAAGACCCTCAATCAACCGCCTCTCTGTAATCTTCCCTCCTCTGCCACTACCCAGCAGGCCTCATATTTCATTCCCCCGACGATGTCCCTCGCTCCCTGCTCACCCGCCATCGACCCCGTGCCTACTCGCAACCACCCGCCTGCCTGGAACTCCCTCATCCTTCACATCCCCCAGCCCCCACAATCCCCATCTTCACAGCATTACCGAAATCATATTTCCTCCAGGAAGCTTTCCCTGACTAATCTCTCACTTCTCCGTCTTAATCGCCCCCCACCTCCATCTGTCACCTAGACGCTTGAGAGCAGACCTCTTAAGCACTCACTCCACTCTCGCCACCAGCATTTACATACACAGCTCTGTCCTCCTGTGCGTCTCCTTTCTGTAATTTATTTTAGTGTCTGTCTCCTTCCACCACACGCTAGACCGTAAGGGTCTTGAGGACAGAGACCGTGTCTCCTTAAGGCAATTACAGTCTCCCATGCTCTCAGTACAATGTCCTCCCCACCGTAGGCGCTCAGTAAATACCACTGACTGATTGATTGGTGCCCGCTGTGCCCCGAGCCCGGCCGTCCGGCGCCTCCCCGGGGGAGGGGGCTGTTGGCCCCTCCGGCCTCTGCCAAGGTCTCCTCTCCGAGAGTTCCCAGGCCGGTGCTGCCCACAGCCCACCCCCCCACTCCCCAACTGCCTGCTCCCGCACTTGCCCCCCAGGGGGTTAAGCAGGCTGCTGCTGGTGCAGGGAGGATGGGGAGGGCGGCCTAGCGTCGTGGCCCAGATGGTCCCGTTCCCACCTTTCAGGGCTTCGGGCTTTGAGGCCAACCAACAGTCATCGAGCTGCCAGCCTGAGGGGGTGGAGTAGAGGGAATGAGAGGGGCTAATTGGTGGCGGGTGGCAGTGGACAGCGCTAGGGGAGTTACGATCCTGGCCTGGTCCTTGGAGTGGCCCATCCCAGCTGTGGTCAAGCCCAAGAGTCAATCACTGATATTTACTGAGCGCTTACTGTGTGAGGAGTACTGTGCTTGGGAGAGAATAGTAGAGTAGGCGATCACTTTACTTAGTAAATAAACAGTAAATAAAGTAAATAATAAAGTGATTACGAGGTGTTGTCTCCCCTTCCTTTCTCTCTGACCCCCACGGAGTGTCCATTTCCGGGCCTGGTGTGGTGACCAGGTAGCTGACTGGGCCGGACCCAGCCCTCAGAGTAGCTGCAGTGGTCAGACCCTCCACATAATCCAATACAACCACTGAAGCCAGACAGTCCAGCCCCAATTCCGCCAAGAGCCCAGAGACCCTTGCCTGCCCACCCAGGAGATTGAGGGCGGGGGGGAGCGAGTGCGTCGTAGATTGTTCTTGTCTGTCCGTCTCCCCCGATTAGACTGTAAGCCCGTCAAACGGCAGGGACTGTCTCTATCTGTTGCCGACTTGTTCATTCCAAGCGCTTAGTACAGTGTTCTGCACATAGTAGGCGCTCAATAAATACTATTGAATGAATGAATGAATGTGCACACGGGTATGAAGTTGTGTATGTGACTCCGCTGGGATCCTCTAGACTCTAAGCTCATTGTGGGCAGGGAATGTGTCTGTTTATTGTCGTATTGTACTCTCTCGAGCACTTAGTACAGTGCTCTGCACACAATTAGATGCTCAATAAATATGATGAATGAATACGGGACCTCTACCCGGCCACGCCCCACCCCTCCCCGTCCACTCAGTATCGTCATTCAACCAATCATTCCGAGATGGAGCTCAGAACACTGTACTAAATTGGGAGGCTACAATTTTGGGGGAGAAGAAAGATGAATCCGGAAGATCTCCTGGAAGAGGTAGGCTTGCAAGAGGCTTTGAGAATAGGAGAGCATGGACTCTAGCTTCCTCCCCACCCACCTCCCCGACACGTTCTCTGGCCCCTCTAGGCCTCAAACAAGAGGTGTATGTAGGGGAGGAGGGGAGGAGGTTGGACTCCCGAGGAGAGGGGCCTCTCCTCCCCAGCCCCGAGTGCCCAGTTTAGGGGAGAGGGTGTAGAGCAGTTAGACTGGTTCCCGTCCCCCGCCGCTTCCCGGCCCAGAGAAAGAGCGAGTGTGATGGGTGTCACCTGGAGGGGACCAGCCGGGTGTGCCTGGGCCAGGCCGGGCCCGCTGGAAGAGGCAGCCGCCCTCGTCACCCGCCCTTCTCCGCACTCTAGAGCCGGGCCGGGGCCGGACGCCCCCAGGTCCACCGGCTGCACGATTGGGCCGCTGCCCCCGTCCCTCACCAGCTCTGTCCGGCAGGGGCCCGGCCGGGCCGGGTCTGCAGGTGACCGGTCTCCCCCTCGCCCCACCCCTTCGTTCCCCGTCCTGCCGCACTTGCACTGCGGAGGGCGGGCTCACTTCGCAGCCAGAGCGGGGACTGGGATGAGGGGACACAGACACACACACACACACACACACACACACACTCTCTCTCTCTCTCACTCTCTCTCTCTCGGGTTTTTTTCTTTTCCTTTTTGTTTTTCAATATAAACGAATTCGTACTCGTGGCCGTCGTCTGTGGGCTTCCTTGTCTCGCGGGGTGCTCTTGGTCTCCGTCGCGACTTCCCCCTGTCCTCGCCCGGCGGGCCGAAGGGGAACACCAACCTGCAGATCCCTTCCCCCCCCCCCCCCCGCCAGGAACCAGGAGGGTCCCGAATCCCTCCCTGCCGGCCGAGGATCACGTGGCCGGTGGCCGGACCTGCGGGGGCGTCCTGGCCCGGGGTCCGGGGTCATATTTCCCGGAGTCAGCCTCCCCCGCCCAGCCCCCTGGCCCGGCCCCTGGCCTGTCGCCCCCCCCCCCAACCCTGCAACTGTCCAGGCCTCAGCGGCCCAGCACCTCCCCCCGCGCCCCGCAGCTGTGCCTGTCCGTCCCCGGCGGCCTGTCATTCCCTCTCGGACCCCGCGCTGGACCGGCCGGAGGCCGTGGCCTCGAGAAGCGAGGGGTCGGGGCTGTCCTAGCGGATGAGGCAGCCCTCGCCCCCACCGTCGACCTCGCCCTCGCCCCCTGCCCGTTGGCGACCTGGAACCTAGGACGTGAGTGACCATTCCGAGACCTGCCCTCGTTCCCCCAGACCCCAAGGGCCCCACCCTCAGGTCCTTCCCAGCGAGATCTCCCAAACCCTCGGTGTGCCGCCCCACCACCACCCCCAGGATCCACCCCACTTTCCTCCGGCCTCCTGGAAAGTGGGTTGGGGGAGCGGGGGAGAAAAGAAGAGATAGACTGACTTACCACGACCTAGACCCTCAAATAACTCCGGGCAGCGGGGCAGAGAGCGGGGTCCGGGACGGGGAGGGGAGCTAGGGATGGGAAGGGCCTCGGAAGTTCTGCCCCTCCCGGGCGCAGGGGGCTGTGAGGCCGGCGGCTATCACATTCGGTATGTCCCCGCAGAATGACCGAGAAGGGCAGTGGGGAGAGCCCCGTGCCCCAGCTCCCAGCGGGGCCCCAGCAAAGCGGGGTAAGTCTGCGGGTCCCACACCCCCAGCCCGCCCCCTGCCTCCACCAAGCCCTGCCCTGGCCCGCCCTTAGCCCGCCCCCTGCTTCCCCCCTGCCCTGGCTCTCTCCCCCGCCCCCTGCCCGCCCCCTGTATGTCTCCTGCCCTACCCTGCCCTACTCTGGCCCTCTCCCTAGTACCCCGAGTCCGCCCTTTCCTCCACCCTGCCCTGCCCTGGCTCTCTCCCCCGCCCCCAGCCCACCCCCCAGCCCACCCCCTGCCCTGCCCCGGTCCTCTCCCGCGGTCCTCAACCCACCCCCTAGATGGAGCGGATCGTGGCTTAGCCGGACTCTGAACCCTCCCCCACCTCCAGTTACAGCGCCTGAAGCGGTTGTTCCGGAGGGAGCGGCCGGGGAACCCGGGGACCCCGGGGACCGAGCCCCCCGCCGAGCCCCAGGCCAACGGGGAGGCGGAGGGGGCGGGCAGGGGTCCCATCTATTACATCTACGAGGACGAGGACGAGGACGAGGAGGAGGAAGAGGAGCAGGAGCCCCTCCCCGAGCCTCCCCGTCCCGTTAACGACAAACCGCACAAGTTCAAGGACCATTTCTTCAAGAAACCCAAGTTCTGCGACGTCTGTGCCAGGATGATCGTGCGTGAGTGGCGAGGGAGGGGGACGGGACGGGACGGGATGGGACGGGGAAACGGCCGGACGCCGACGCCGACAGCGCCCGGGCCGGCTGAGGCCTCTGGGGCCGGCTGGGGCCGCTGGGGCCGGCTGGGGCCGTGGTCGTGGGGCCTGGTCCCGGGGCCTGAGCGAGGGCAGAGAGGGGTGTGGGGCGGGGCGAAGGCGAAAACACGTTTCTCTTTCCCTCCACTCCCCGCGCTCTCTCCTCCCCCGTCCCTGCCCAACTCTGTCCCTCTTCTCCGCGCCCCCCCCCCCCACTCCCTCTCGGCCCCTCTTCCGATCTCCTTCTGCCCCTTCTATTCTTTTTCTGCTCCCTCTGCCCCCGCTCTGTCACTCTCTCTGCCCTCTTCTGCCCTCTCTTTGCCCCTGTCTCTACCCCGTGCCCTTCCCTCTGTCTCCCTCTGCCCCTTCTATGCCCTAACTCTGCTCCCGGCTATGCCCCTCTTTTTGCGCCCCGTACCCCTCTCTCTGCCCCCCTCTACTCCTCAATGTCCCTGTCTCTGCCCCCCTCTGCCCACTCCCTCTCCGGCTCCAAGTCAATAATAAGTTCGGGCTTCGCTGCAAGAACTGTAAGACGAACATCCACGAGCACTGCCAGCCGCACGTGGAGATGCAGCGATGTTTCGGGAAGATCGTGAGTCCGGGATCGGGTCCATAGGGTCGAGGGCACAGGGTCGGGGGTGGGGGGGAGACTGGGGACGGAGGGGCCCGGGGACGGGAGCCACACCCTCTCCCGCCCCCAGGGAACGTGCCTCCCTGTCTCCCTGCTCCTGGTGTTTCCCCACGTTGGCCCGGGAGTCCCCGGCTGACCCAAGTCCGGTCCCTGAAGTCTTTCCCTGCTCTAATGTCTGCTCCTCCGCGCAGCCCCCGGGCTTCCGCCGCGCCTACAGCTCCCCGCTCTACAGCAACGCGCAGTTGGGGGGTGTCAAGGAGTCGCAGAGTGAGTGAGCGCCGGGCAGGGGTCCGCGGGGCGGGACTCGGCAGGGCGGGGTCAGAGCGGCGGGGGCTCCGGGGTGCTAGCCTGGCTCCCGCCCGGATTCGCACTGAGAGCCTGTCCCCCGACCCCAGACGCTGCGAACCGCGGCGACCCAGTGTTTGAGACGCTGCGCACCGGCGTGGTCATGGCCAACAAGGAGAGGAAGAAAGGCCAAGACGATAAAAAGAACGTGAGGGCGGCCCCGAGCCACTACCCCCGGGACCTCCGAGCCCTGCCCCCCCGGACTCCCGAGTCCCCACTCCTGGGACTCCCGAGACCTCCGCCCCCAAGCTCCCCGAGCCCCCCGCTTCTGGGACCCCCGAGCCCCCACCCCCGGGCGTCCCGAGAGCCTTGCCTCCAAATCCCCTGAGCCCCCACCCCCGAGCTTCCCAACACCCTCACCCCCGGGACCTCTGAGTCCCCCGAGTCCCCGGAGCCCCCCAGCCCCCGGGACCCCCGCCCAGGGGACCCACACATTCCGGTCCCCCGAAACCTCCGTTCCCGGGCCGTCCAGTTCCCGCCTCCTGGGACCCAAGCCCCCCGAGCCCCCCAAACCTCTCCCTTCCGATCTGAAGTCTCCGGAGAAACCGTGACCCCGCCCCCTCGGTCCGCAGCCCCTCGCCGCCATGATGGAAGAGGATACAGACACCCCGAAACCTGAAGAGGGGAAACCCCCGGCCGGTGAGGAGAGCAGGGCCCTGCACTGAGAGACAGGGAGGGGAAGGGCCAGAGGGTTGGAGGGACGAACCCAAGCCCCGAAACGATGCATCCTGGGGCCTGAACACCTCCCCCGCCCCCCGCCAGGTCACCCGGAGAGCCCCAGGAAGACGGAGAAGGCGCCAGATGACAAGGTGGAGCCCTGTCCCTCGCCCCGGCCCCGACCCCACCCGTTGCCCCTCCGCCTCCGGACCCTTCCGTCCCCACGCCCCCACCGCCTTGGCCCCTTAATTATCATCTTCCTGAGGGACCTCTCTTTGCACAGAACTGTACTAAGAGCTTGGGCGCGTATAATAGACCTAGTAGACACGATCCCTGCCCTCGAGGACCTTTACAGTCTACTGTGCAGAGCACTGTGCTCAGACCTCGGGCAAGTGCTATGGAGCTAGTAGACACGATCCCTGCCCTCCAAGAGCTTGCGGTTTAAGCGGGGGAGACAGACTCTACCAGAGCCCCCCAGGGGTGAGGGGGGCAGTAGGGTGGGGAAGAGACGTCGGGCAGGAGGAGGGGCAAAAGGAGGGGCAGGAGGAGCGCCACCCGGGTTGGACGTCAGGGGCCGAGATGACGCGGAAGTGCTGAAGTGTCGGTAGGGGGCGGTATCGGATGGGGAATTGGGAGGGAAAGCCCCCCCCCCCCAGGGTAGGAGGCGACGTCTCCGTGGGGACCGGCCGGCCCGTGGTCCTGTCGCCTGCGAGCGACCCTTCCTCCCCCTCGCCATCCCCGGTCCCGTATGGAGACCGGGGAGCGTCTCGAGGGCAACTCTGGTGTCGGTGGGGGTGGGGGGCGGCGCCCCCCGGGGTCCAGCCTCGCTCCCCGAAACCCGCCGGGCGCAGGAGCCCCCCTGGAGCCGAGCGCCTCCGCCGTGACCCTCTTTGACCCCTGGAAACCTTCTCTGCCCCCTAGAACAAGGCCCCCGGCTTTCCTCAAACGCACTACTTCGTGGCGCTCTACCGCTTCCGAGCGTTGGAAAAAGACGATCTGGACTTTCCGTGAGGGGCGGGGAGGGGGGGGGGGCCGCTGGGGAGGTCAATGGGGGGAGGGGAGCCGCGGGGAGGGGGCGGGGAAGGGAGCGGGGGAGAGGGGCCGCGGCCGAGGACAAATTTGCTCCCTCTCCCGCCCCGCAGACCCGGAGAGAAAATCACCGTCGTGGACGACTCCAATGAGGAGTGGTGGAGGGTGAGGGGCCGGGGGGATGGGGCCGAGGGTCAGGGGGCGAGGGTCTGGGTCGGCCGGGGTGGGGTGGGGGTCCCGGGCCGTGACGCCACCCCCTCTTTGATTCCCCTTTGATTCTTCCCAGGGCAAGATCGGGGACAAGATCGGCTATTTTCCGCCCAACTTCATCATCCGCGTGCGCGTGGGAGAACGCGTCCACCGCGTCACTCGATCCTTCGTGGGGAACCGCGAGATCGGGCAGATCACACTCAAAAAGGACCAGGTGCCGGCCGAGACACCCCAGATCCGCGGGAGCTTCCCCGTCCCGGGACCTCCGCCCCGCCTCCCGTCCACGGGGTGGGGACCCGGACATCCCACCCCGACGCCACGGATTCCTGCCCCCCCCTCCGCCCTTCCACAGGCTGAGGGTCCACACGGCAAGCTCAAAGCCTCGCGGCCTCCCTCCCTCTCCAGAATTCGTTCCCTTGCAGCCTCCCCCCAGGTTCTAGACAGCCCCCCACTTCCGAAGACCCCTGATCTGCGCCCTCCCCCCATCCCGCCCCCCGCGGTCCTCCCGACCTACCCCCCGTCTTGCCTCCACTCCAGATCGTGGTCCAGAAAGGAGAGGAGGCGGGCGGCTACGTCAAGGTCTACACCGGCCGCAAGGTGGGGCTGTTCCCCGCCGACTTCCTAGAAGAGATTTAGGCTGGAGACCCCCCCGGCGGACATCCCCCCCACCCCACCCCCACGCCCCCCACCCCAACTCGGATCCCCAGCCGGACTCCAGGACCACCCCCCCGCTCCCGGCCGAAGGACGGCGCGGCGGGGGGCGACGCTGGAGGGGGAGGGCGGGCGCCGGACCCCCTCCCAGGACCGGAGCTGCAGAGCCCTGGCCCCCACAACCCCGCGGGCGGGGTGGCGCCCCCTGGCGGGGAGGGGAAAAGGGGGCACCGCCGCGATCTCATTAAAGTTTTAGAGAAAAGAAGAAGTTCCTTAGTGACTACGAAGGGGGCGGGGGCGGAGGAGAGCCCTTCCCCGGGGCTTGGCTCCAACGGCAAACGGGGAGAAGGCGTTGAGCGGCCGCTGGCGGGGCTCCGGCTTCCTTGGTCAGGCCCCCCGACCCCGAGTGTAGCCCCCCGGCTTCTGGTCCCCCGCCTCTGGCGCAGGCCCGGAAGGTGCCATGAGGGCTCTGCGCCGCCAGGGAGCGTTGTCGGGCGGAAGAGGGGACGGGAGAGACAGAGACACGGGCCCATGGCCAGGGAGAGACACAGGGATGGCCAGAGACACACCGAGAGGAGAGACAGGGATCCCCAGAGACACACCGACGGGAGAGACGGAGCTCCAGAGACTCAGAGAGACGCCCGGAGACGGGCGGAGACCCACACCGGGAGTTAGGCCGACGCGTGGGGAGGGGTGGCGTCTCCATGGCAACCGCGGCGCCTCCAGGAGCCAACGGAGCGCGGCCGGACAGGTGGGGGGAGGGGGCGCCCTAGAGGCCTTCGTCTGCCGGGCGGGGGGCGGGGGGCGGGGGGCGAGCGCATCTTCGCCCAGCTCCGAGCTCTCCCCCCCCTCGCCCGCCGCTCCCCGTGCCCCGGCTCCTCCAGGAAAGCTCCCCTGCCGAGCGCTATATGCAAATGTTATGATTTACATATGCAAATATGCAAATGTGGCCGGCTCCGGTGGCGGCGGCAGGTGGCCGGGGCGAGAAGGTGGCAGGACTGGGCTGGCGGGGGGAGGGGGGGGGGGGAGAGACGAAGGACGGGGGAGCGGAGGGAGACAGCTGCGAGGGGTGGGGGGGAGCGCTTCTGGGGGCTCAGCCGGGGGCTCTGCCCTCGGCCTGCCTCAGTTGGCAGAGATCGGGGGCCATCTAAGCGGCGACGAGGACCGGGGCGCCGGGCTCCTCGGGGCGCAGGTGTCTCCGAGCTCGGCTGCGCCTCCCAGAGCCCCCGGCCCTCGACACCCCCTCACCCCGGCTTCCTCAGACCCTTCCCTCTCCGACCCCTCGACTTCCCCGGGCCCGTCGGTCTCCGACTCTCCCACGCGCCTCACCTTTCCCAGCCGCCGACCCTCCACGTCACCCCAACTCTCAGCCCCCCAGATCCCCAGCCCCCCGCAGGCTACCCCACCGCCCCCCTCCGCGGAACTCCAGCCTCCCCACCCGGCCCAACTCCTCCCGCCCGGGGCCCGAAGGCGGTGTGCCGGGGGATGGAAGAGTGAGCGGGAACGGACGGTGGGGAAGCCCCTCTCCGCTCCCCCTTTCCCTTGCGGGGAAGGAGCCCGGGGAGGGGGACCCTGACATCTCACGGCCCGGTGGAGGAGAGCGGGGGCGGGGCGGGGCGGGGCGGGGGCGGCTGGTCTCCCGCAGCCCACGCGCGCGGGGCGGGGGGAGGAGTGGGAGGCGGGCGGCAGCTGTCGCTAATTAGAGCGGCGCTTTAATTGGGTTTATCAGCAGTTAATGGGAAATTAAGAAAGGGGTCCCGGGGGGCGGGCGGAGCGACTGGGGGCGGGAAGACCCGCATTTCCCGGGCAATCCGCTCTGCCCGTCGGAACCGCTTCCCCGGGTCGCGACTTTAGCCTCCCCAGTCGTGACGCGGGGTAGTCGCCGTCGTCGTCCTCCCCCCACCCCCCCGCCCCCGCGGTATGGCGAGGGGTCAGAGGTCCGGGCCTGAAGCCCTCGTCCCCACCCCCTCGACCGGCTCCGACCGCCCAGGCGAGGGGAGAGAAGGGAAGGGGGAGCAGGAGCGGAATGCGGCCTGGACCTTCCCTCGTCCCCAAAGAGGGATTTTGAAATCCCATCTGCCCCCCCCCCCCGTTATTAGCATAAACTCAATTTGCATATGCATGGAGCTTTCCCGTCGCCGCCCTTCCGCTGGGGGCGGCCGTGCCAGGTAACCCTCCTCCCCCCCCTCAGCTGGGGGCAGCCGGGCCGGCTAACCTCCCTCCCTCCCTCCCTCCCTCCTTCCCACCTCCCCGGCCGGCTGTAGAGTGAAGTCCCCAAGGGGAGAGGAGAGGAGAGGAGAGGAGAAGAGCGGACCCCCCACCCTCCTCCATCCTCTCCTCCCCTCCCCTCTCCCGGTCCGCCCGGCCCCAGACCCGGGGGAGCCCCGAGGCGGCGAGGGTGGCTGCAGATAACAGCCCGCGGCAGCGCTGTTCCCGCGACCTCATTATAGCGCTAACGAGGCTCAGCACCCCGGACAGTTCGCCCACCTCCCCCTTCCCCACCGCCGGGGCTCAGCTGGGCCTCGGCCTTGGCCGCCGTGCGTGTGCCGGTGGCTGGGTGATCGATTGTGAGCCTGTGCGTTTGGTTGTGTGCCGCTGCCTGTGTGACTGAGTTATGTAGTCGTGACTGTGGACGGTTGTGTAGGTGATCGTAGGTATCTGTTACCACGGGATCGAGCGCGTAGCGGGTCTGGGTGTGATTGTATGTGTCTCGGGGTGTCCGTGGTACCATTCTTCTTCGCTGGGGGGGCGGGGGGGCGGGGAGCGGGGGCGGGGTGCCTCTACCTGTGTGTGCCTTGTTGCCATTTTTGTGCATCTCGGGGAGTGTGTGCGTATCCGTGAATGTTTGCCCATTGTGTAGCCGTTCTTTGTGTCTGTGCGGTGCGTGTGCCTCAGGCGGGGTGTGAGTGTGTGTGTCTTGGTGACAGCGCGGGGGCGAGGGCCGGGTGTGAGACGCACTGTGTGTGTGGCGTGACAGGTTGACGGGTGTACGTATGCGTGTGTGTTTGTGTGTGTATGTCCGGCCCCTCCCCCGCCGACCGTCACCGAGAGCGGCAGTGGCAGCTCCCCGTCCCCCCCCCCCCCCCCCCCCACCGCGCGCGCTCCAGCCGACCCTCCTCCCCCCACCGAGGACCAAGGACGGAGACGGGGGAGGGTGGCCGAGCGGACACCGCCTGCCCCGAGCAGGGGGTGGAGGGCGGGGCGGGGGCTGGGACCCGGGGAGCGGGGAGCGGGGAGCGGGGACGGGGCCGCGCACTGGGCCCGAACAGATGGAGCCGCCGCTGCCTTTGTCTCTCTCCCTTCCCGTCCCTTTTTCTTCCTCCCTCTCCCACCATGGCATCCTTCTCCCTCCCTGTTCTTTCTCCTCCCTTTTCCTCTCCCTCCCCCTCCTCCTCCGACCCCCCCGCCACCGCTCCTCCCTCCGCGCAGGTCTGGATGATGCAACAGCGCAGCACCAGCCCCCAACCTCGGTCCTCAGCCCCCAGCCCCCAACGTCAGCCCCCAGCTTCAGCCTCAGGTTTCAGGCCCCAGCCCTCAACCTCCAGCCCCCAAACTCAGGCCCCAGCTTCAGTGCCCATCCCTCAGCCTCGGGCCCCAGCTTCGGCCCCCATCCCTCAGCCTCAGGCCCCAGCCCTCAACCACCAGACCCCAACCTCAGCCCCAGCCCCCAACCTCAGGCCCCAGCTTCGGCCCCCAACCCTCAGCCTCGGGCCCCAGCCCTCAACCTCCAACCCCCGGCCCCCAACCTCAGGCCCCAGCTTCGGCCCCCATCTCCCAACCTCAGCCCCATCCCTCAGCCTCAGCCCCTACCTACAGTCTCAGCCCCCAGCCTCGGCCTCCAGCCCCCAGCTTCAACCTCAGCCCTCAGCCCTCAGCCCCCGGCTTCAGCCTCCAGTCCCCCACTTGAACCTCAGCCCCGACTTCGCAGCCCCCAACCTCAGCCTCAGCTTCCATCCTCCCAGCCCCCCGGCTCCCCACCCCCTCTCCAGCCCAGGAACGACCAAGCTGGGGGCCAGAGGCGGCGGATGCCAGATCGTCTGTGTTTTGCCTCCCCGAGCCCGGACCCCCCCACCCCCCGAATGCCCTCTGGGGGCAGGAACCCCGGGCTCAGCCCCACGGGGGCCCCAGCAGACCCCCAGCACTGCGGACAGCGATCCGAGCCGGGCGGGGGGTGGGTAGCTCCTCCCGGGCACCGCCTCTGGTCCCAGCCCTCTACCCGCCGCGTCCCGCCCCGCCCCGCCCCGCCCACCCCCAAACCTTTTCCCCGTGGGGTCCAGGCCCCGGGCGGGCACGGAACGGCCCAGGGCGGACCCTAAAGGGGGCCTAAATGCGAACCCCTTCACCCACTCGCAGCCCGCGAGCCCTGCCCCCTCCCCAGCGAATCAACAGGTCACGACTCGCTGTTGCCCTCCCCCAAAGAGGGGCTTCTCCTCCACCCAGGTCCCGCACCCCCCCCGACCACCGAGCGCCCGAGAGACGGAGATGGGGAACAGAGGGAGACACAGAGAAACATTCAACATCAGAGACGGAGAGAGCACAAGACCGATTCAGAGACAGAGTCAGAGAGATAGGCCGAGATGGAGAAAAAGCTGAGATGAGAGAGAGATGGAGACAGAGACTGAGAGCTAGATTCAGGAGAGACCGATAAAGACATAGGCAGAGAGCCGAAGGGGCAGACAGGACAGAGAGACATGAAGGAGAGACAGAAACAGAGACGGAGAGACAGACGAGGGCAGAAACACCGACGGGGAGATTGAGACGGGCTGAGAGACCGAGAGACAGACTCGGAGTGACAGACAAGGGCAGAATCCCAGAGAGAGATAGAGAGGCAGGAATCTCAAGAAAGATAAGAAGGCAGACAGGGCAGAGAGAGACCGAGAGACAGATTGGGGCAAAAACAGAGCGAGAGGAGGACAGAGAGACAGAGACAGTCTGAGACACAAAGAGACGGAGGGCAGGAGTATCAGCTGGAGTCGGAGAAGGGGCGAGGACAGAGGGGGAGGGGGTGAGACCCCAGGCTCAGCCAACCCCCGACCTCGCAGCGAGACGGGGGCGGGGCGGGAAGGGTGGGGCGGGCGGAGCCCCTCCCCCAGTCCGCCCCCCCGGCAGCTGCGGCACGTACCGTCCCGGGGCCAGGTGGGTTTTCTTCGGCGGTGGCGGGGCCCGAGCAAGGCGGGTTTACGAATCCGCAGCCGCCGCATCCCCGGGGGGTGGGGGAGGGGAAGAGCTCTGGGCGGGGGGAGTCGCCCAGCTGCGAAGGGGTCTGGTGCCCAGCGCTTCCCTCCTCCCCTCCTCATCCCCGCCACCGAGTACGGGTGGAGGGGGATGAGTTTGAGAGACAGTCTCTGTCTTTCTGTCTCTCGGTCCCCACCTTTTCTCCAGCTAAGTGTGGAGCTCCCTGGGCCACTGTCTCTGCTCTCCCGCCGCCGGCCGCTTGCTCCCGCCTCTTGCTTCCTTCCAGCCTGGAACTCCCTCCCCCTTTCATCCGACAGACCAACTTCGATCTCCTCATCTCGAGAGCCCTTCCGAATTTTCATCTCCTTCAGGAAGCCTTCCCGGACTAATCTTTCATCTCCCCACCCTTTATCCCCTCTTACTGACACCAGCCTTCCCGAGTCGCCTAAGCACACAACCTCACAACTCCCGCTCGGGACTTATATGCATGTTTTTTTTCTTTTAATTATTTTCTCTTCCTAGCTGTAATTTACAAGAGTGGCTGCTCCCTCCACCACCCCGCTAGACTGTAAATTCCTCGGGGGAAAAGACTGCACTTCCCCAACGTTTAGATCAGTGTTCTGCCAAGAATAAGACTCCCCGATCAATAACATCGATTGCTATTTGAATATCTCTGTCATTAGTCAAGGGGCGGGGGGGCAGACAAGGAGGCTGGGGCGGGTGTGGAGAAGCCGCAGCAGCCCCCGTGACCTCCCCCCTCTTCTCTACCCTCAGCTCGGGGCGCAGCAGGGCTGGGGAGGGAAGGGGTCCCCCAACCTCGATCCCCGGGGGTGGCCGAATCTGTCTCTCTGGTCCGGTGCAGCAGTAAGTACATAACCTTTCCGAGAGACCTCAGATCTCTCTTCCTGTTGCCCCCATCCCGCTCAGTGGGAGACAGTGCCGGACCTAATCCGAATCCTGCTTCTGACTTCCCAGCTGTGTGTGTGTGTGTGTGTGTGTGTGTGTGTGGTGTGTCCGTCTCTCAGTCCTCCCCACTGTCCCTCCTTCTGTCTGCCCGTGTGCCCGCCTGCCGATCCGGCTCTCCCTTCTTGGGTCCCATCCCCAACCGGGAGGGACCGGGGGTACCGTATTGCTCCGAAGAGCAGCCTCATCCGTTCTGGCCCCCGCCCCCACCAGCAGCTTCTTGGTGTACGTGGGGGGGGCGGGGGTGGTGACCCCTCCCACGGCCCCGAGCGTCGCTGGGCGGGCCGGGGGTGGGGTGGGGGGAGGGGCCGGGCGGGGCCGGGGAACGGGGACCGAGGGGCCCTGGAGCCCCGAGCTGCCCCGGTTCATCATCCGTGCGGACAGGATGGCGGGGAGCGGACTCAGGGGTCGAGCCTTCCGGCAGCTGAAGCGCCATCCCGGGGTAAGTCCGGGACCCTGCGCCCAACCTCACCCGGGGCGACCTCCACCCTTGCCGGAAGGAGGGTCGCAGGGTCCGGGGGAGCGCGGGGCTGGGGAGTCTCGGCTCTCACTGCCCACTGCCTGTGCCCCCAGCTCATCCCGCTCATCGGCTTCATCGCCCTGGGCATGGGCAGCGCCGGCCTCTACCTGCTCAGACTGGCCCTGCGCAGCCCCGACGTCAGGTGCGAAGGGGGACTATCCTTCACCAATCCATCAATCAATCATCCATCCATCCAATCAGTGGTATCTGTTGAGCGTTGTGTGCAGAGCACTGTACTAAGCGGTTGGGAGAATACAATACGAGGTTGGGGGGAGGTAACTTGGGGGGCAGTAGGGAGAGGGCTGAGGTGGGGGAGAACTGAGGCGGGGAGGGAGAGGACTGAGGTGGGTGAGGGAAGGGGAGGGCTGAGGTGGGCGAGGGAGGGAAAGGGCTGAGGTGGGCGAGGGAGGGAAAGGGCTGAGGTGGGCGAGGGAGGGAAAGGGCTGAGGTGGGCGAGGGAGGGAAAGGGCTGAGGTGGGGAGGGAGGGAGGGGGGAGGGCTGAGGTTGGCGGGAGGGAGGGAGGGAGAGGGCTGAGGTGAGGTGGTCCGGATCGGGTGGAGAAAGTGGAGCCCCCGGTTGCAGTGAGTGGGGCTAAGGCCGGGGAAGGAGAGGCTTCCCGGGACCATTTCGGCGCCCCTCAGGGGCCAGGGTGATTGCCAAGCTTTCCACCCCGTTGCCATGGCGACGCCTCTTTGCCCGCGGCCAGGAGACGGCGGGGCGGGGGGTGGGGGGGGGAGAGGAAGGGGGCTCAGAGCGGGGGTCGTGGGTGAGCTCGCGCGGCCGCTGACCCTCTTCTTTCCCCTGCAGCTGGGACCGAAAGAACAACCCGGAGCCCTGGAACCGCCTGCGCCCCAACGACCAATATAAGGTGCGCCCCTCCCCTCCCCCCACCAGGGGAAAGTTACCCCCGCCTCACTCCCCCGACCATACACACACATCCCTTCCTCTCCATCACACAGTTCCTCGCCGTCTCCACCGACTACAAGAAGTTGAAGAAAGACCGACCGGACTTCTGAGGGCCGCCAGGCGGAGGTCTGGAGTCCGGAATAAACACGGCACCCGGCCTCGCCGCCCTGCTCGCACTCCGGGGTCTCCCTCGGCGCCCACCGCCGGCTGAGGTTCCCACGCCCGGACCTCCCCCCCGCCGCCCCCATCCGTCCCGTTCCCAGCTACAGCGGATGCACCTCTGACCCCGCCGGTCCCTCCCCTCTCCCACCCCCAGAGATCGAACTATCCCCAGCGGACAGACAGAAAGACTAGCAAGGAAGAGGGCGGAAGCCCAAGACTGAAGGCAGAGACGCAGAGGCCCAGAGACTGAAGGAACCAGAGAGATGCAGAGATTGAGGGAGGCCGAGAGACGCAGAGACGGAGGGAGGGAGGGAGGGAGGGAGGGAGGGAGGGAGGGAGGGAGGGAGGGAGGGAGGGAGGGAGGGAGGGAGGGAGGCAGGCAGGCAGGCAGACAGAGGCTGACTCAGAGGCGGGCGGAGCCGTGGGGCCTGCGAGACGTGGGAGACGTGTGGTGAGCAGGGAGTCCCTTGCCAGCGCTTCCAACCCGCCCAGCTCAGGCCCTGGCCCCGCCCTCGTGCCCGCCCGGCCCAGGGCCCTCTCCCTCCCTCAGAGATCCCTTACCTCCCATATTCATCATCATCCCCCCACCCCCGCCCCCCGCCCAACTCCCCACCTGGCAGCCCCTTCCTCCCCCCTTCCCCCAGGGATCAGAGGAACCAGCCACAACCAAATGCAATTTCATCGAACAAATTGAATTTGCTGCGGCTTGCTAACCACGTCTGGGGAGGGGGAGGTGGGGAGGGGGACCGGGGGGGAGGAGTCCCCTGCCCCCAAACAGGCCCACAGCCCGAAGGTCCCGGGTTTTTTATTTAGTAAAAAGGCTCAGCCAGCAAGGTGCTTCCAGTTAAGGGAAGTGGGGTGGTCAAAATTCCCATCTCTTAAAAAATATTATTTTTCAGCTATAAACAGGAAAAGGGGGAGGGAGAGGGTTGGTGTCGGGCACGCAGCTCAGCGTTCCGCAAAACCCGGCATGGGGAAACGGCGAGCAAACTCTTCCACCCGACGCCTCAGGTCGGCCAGCTGCTGCCTTGTGTCGGGGTCTTGCAGGAGGAAGGACTTGAAGTCCTGGAGCTTGGCTGCGTCGGTGGGGGGGAAAAGGGAAGAGGTGAGGAGGTGGAGGGGCAGGGCCCAATCAATCCCTCGGTGGTATTCACCGAGCACGTTCTCTGGGCACAGCCCTGTTCCCAGTGCCGGAGATAGGGAAGTAGAGGGTTAGTGGACACAATTCCTGTCCTCAAGGAGCTTCCGGGGCGGGGGGGGGGGGGGGGAGGGGGGAACGACACGACGACGACACTAAAATCAATTATGGAGAGGAGGGAGCAGTACAGTCTCAAGGTGTGCAGTGTGATGTGTGGGTGGCAGTGATCACCCAAGGGCAAAACGGAAGCAGAAGTGCTGAAGTGGCAGTGGGGGATGGGGCGATGAGATGAGATGAATCAGGGAAGGTCTCCTAGAGGAGATGTCTCCAAAAGGGCTGGGAGGTGGTCCGCTGGATTGGAAGGGAGAAGGGGTTCCAGACTGGGGGATGGATGGGGTTGGAGGGGCGAGAGGCAGAACTGGGGTCCAGTGACTGGGGAGGGGGAAGGAAGTCAACATCCAGCCCAGGGAAAAGGGGAGGGTCACTCACCGGTCTTGCCCTTGACGTGCAGCCCAATGCGTACCCCCTCATCGATAAACTCCACCACCTGCCGGAAGTCGTCTTCCCGGAACTGGCGGGAGGTCAGGGCTGGGGCCCCTGCACACGGAGGGACGGAGAGATGGGTGGGGTGGTCAGCGCCCGCCTCGGAATCCCCAGGCACTTGGGGGGCAGGAAGTGGCAGCCCAGAACTGAGTCAGACCGGCTCCCTGGAGCTGGGCTGAGGGACCCCCTCCAACCCTCCGGCCGTGGTCCCGCCTCCTCACCGAGCCGCAGTCCCCCTGGCGTGATGGCACTGCGGTCCCCGGGACACGTGTTCTTGTTGGCCGTGATGGATACCAGCTCCAGCACCCGCTCGGCCCGTGCCCCGTCCAGCCCCCGGGGGCGCAGGTCCACTAGCACCAGGTGGTTGTCTGTGCCACCTGAGAGAAGGCACAGCAGATGAGGGTCAGAGCTGAGGCGGGTGGGGGTCGGCCGAGAGCCTCCCTGCCCGGGTACCGCCTGCCTCCCCTTCATCCCACGGCCCCCGGCTCACCGGACACCAGGGAGTAGCCCCGCTCCAGCAGGGCATCAGCCATGGCCCGTGCGTTCCTCAGCACCTGCAGCGAATACTCGCGGAACATGGGGGACGTGGCCTGCGGCGGGGGTTGGGGGGGGGGTGGGTGGCAGTCAGCGGGAGTGGAGTGGGCTCTCCGATCCCCGCATCGCGGCACCAGCGAGGACTGCGGGGGGCCAGGACCCTGCCCCCACCACCCACACAGCGGGGCCGGGACTCAGATGTCAGGCCTCCTAGCCTGAGCTTCAGTGGCCCCGCTCTCCTCTCCTCCCCAAAGCTGACCCGCCCCGGCCACACCTGCTTGAGTGCCACGGCCACAGCGGCAATGGCATGGTTGTGCGGGCCCCCCTGCAGGGAAGGGAACACGGCAAAGTTGACCCGCTCCTCCAGGCCGTAGGGCACCTCCCGCCCGGTCTTGGCTTCCACGGACTTCACACCCCGACGGTAGAAGATCAGTCCGGACCTGCGGGGGCCAGAGGTCGGGGGGTCAGGGTAGGCTCTAGGGCTGGGAGTCCGCATAACACAGCCTCGCAGATAGGGACCAGTGCGGGTGGGAACTCCGGAGCAGTGACTTCTGAAGCCTGGCTGTCTCCCTTGGGTGGAGAATGGGTTGGGGCAGGGTGGGGGCTGGGGGCAGGCTGGCGGTCGAGAGGGCAGGGTGGGGGAGTCCAGGCCCCGCATCTAGACCCAGCCCAGACCGGGAGCCAATCTGACCGGTCAGGTTGATCTGATCTGTTGCCGTCCAAGGTCTTCAGAGGTGAGGGTCAGGGGGTGGGGGAAGGCTGGTCCGGCTGATCTGATTTACTGCTCAGTGCCGGGGATGGGGGGACGGGGAGGGGAGCGGGGGGTGAGGTATGCTCATGCCTGACTGGGAGGGGGAGACCTGATTCCTGAATTCCAATGCCCGCCTCGGCCTGCCTGAGATAGCCCAGCCCCCCTGGGGGAAGGGTACTGACCTGGCCCCACGCAGAGTCTTGTGGGTGGTGCTGGTGACTATGTCTGCGTGGTCAAACGGTGACGGGATCACCTTGGCGGCCACCAGCCCGCTGATGTGCGCCATGTCAGCTAACAGGTGAGCCTTGACCCCCTCGCACACCTGCGGAAGCACGGACCGTCAGGGGAGAGGGCTCGGCGAGCTGACCGGACAGATCTGCGGGGCCCACCGGCTTGCCCGCCCGTCTTCTCACCTCCTTCATGCGGGCGTAGTCGATGAGGCGGGCGTACGCGCTGGTCCCCGCGATGATCAGCCGTGGCCGGAACAGCCGGGCGGTGACTTCCAGCTGCTCGTAGTCAATGAGTCCGGTCGTGGGCTGGATGGGCAGAGAGTGGGGGTCAACCCGGGGAGACCGGGCAGGACCCCGAGTCCCATCCCCCGAAGGAGCCCCCACTCACGTCCAGTTTGTACGGCATCGACTCAAAGAAGATGGACGTGGCCGAGATTCGCTTGGTGTCGGACATGTAGCCATGGGTCAGGCTGGGGAGAGATGGGGGACGGAGGGAGTCGGGACCAGGGCCGGTCCCTTTCCCCATTCCCCCTGCTTGGCTCTGTGCTTCCTACTCAACCCCCGCCCCCGCCTCCGGCCCCACTCACTGTCCGCCGTCGGGTAGGTCCAGGCCCATTATGCGGTCGTGCGGCTGCAGGACGGCCGTGTAGGCGGCCAGGTTGGCGGGGGAGCCGGAGTAAGGCTGGACATTCACCCCCCACTTGGCAGGGTCCAGGTCGAAGGCCTCCAGGGCCCGGCGTTGGCACAGGAGCTCGATCTCATCCACCACCTCGGCCCCGCCGTAGTACCTGCCGGGGTCGGGGTCGGGGTCAGGGCTAAGGCCGGGCGTTGGTCCCACTTGGCAGCTGGTGAAAGTTTAACAGCCCGGCCACGGGCCACCACTGGGGGTGCCACAAGGGGCACCTGGCATCGGGCCCCTCCACCCCCAACTCCCCAGCCTCCACACACAACTCTTCACAAAACTCCATCTCCAGCCCTGATCCTCTCCCTCTCTGTAGTCTCGCGTTTCCTCCCGCCTTCAAGACACCTCTACCTGGATGTCCTGCCATCACCTCAAACCTCACAAGCCTAAAACTGAACTCCTCATCTTCCCACCCAAAGCCTGTGATTCCCCTGACTTTCCTATCACTGTAGACGGCACCACCGTCCTTCCTGTCTCACAAGCTTGTAACCTTGGTGTTATCTTTGACTCCTCTTTCTCATTTAACACATATATTCAATGCGTTACTAAATCCTGTTGGTTCGACCTCCACAAAAATCACTAAAATCCGCCCTTGCCTCTCCATCCCCAACTGCTACCACGTTAGTCCAAGAGCCTATCCTATCCTGCCTTGACTACTGCATCAGCCTCCTCGCTGACCTCCCCGTCTCCTGTCTCTTCCCCACTCCAGTCTATTCTTCACTCTATTGACCGGATCATTTCCCTAGAAAAACGTTCAGGCCATGTTTCCCCATTCCTCAAGGGTTGCCCATCCACTTTCGAATCCAACAGAAACTCCTCACCACTGGCTTTAAAGCACTCAATCACCTTGCCCCCTCCCAACTTATCTCCTACTACAATGCAGCCCTCACACTCTGCTCCTATAATGCTAAAACTTCTTACTGTACCTCAATTTAGCCTATCATGCCACCGACCCTCTCAACCACATCCTCCTTCTGGTCTGCAACACCCTCCCTCTTCATATCCGACAATTACTCTCCCCTCCTTCAAAGCCTCGTAGGAGACACATCCGCCCCGAGAGGCCTTCCCTAGGCCCTCCTTTCCTTTCTCCCACCCCTTCTGTGTCGCAGCAGTGACCCCGCTCCCTTTTATTCACCACCCCCAGCCCCCCAGCACTTAGGTTAATGTTTATGTTTATTTTATGTTTACATTAACTTATGTTAATGTCTGTCTCCCCCTCTAGACTATAAGCTAATTTAGGATAAGGAATGTGTCTTTTATATTGTTATATTGAACTCTCCTAAGCGATGAGTACAGTGCCCTGTACACAGTATGGAGTCATTAAATACAAATGACTGACTGATTTCCCAGCTGCAGTGGAGGAGGCTGGACTGCCACCAAACACACACACACACCCCACCCCTTCCCTGACCCCTAGACTCCCTCGACACATACAACTCTCTGGCCTCATTGGAGGAGGCTAGACTCCTCCAACACACATACACAACACAACCCCTCACCCAACTCGATGAGGCCACACAACCCCAACACAAACACACACACAGGGGCGGGCCTCCCTCCCCTTCTTCACTCCCCCTGTCCTGGGTCCAGCTCACCTCTTCCCGGGGTAGCCTTCGGAGTACTTGTTGTTCAGACAGGAGCCCAGAGCCTCCAGGGCGGCACGGCTGCAAAAGTTCTGCAGGACAGAGGGGAGGATGGGCGCCGGAGCGGGAGGGGGACAGGGAAGCGGGGGGGGGGGGCAGAGAGGGGAGGGGAGAGGCGTGGAGGGGCCCCGGGGGACCCTCCCCCAAACCGCCCCCCTACCTCAGAGGCGATGAGCTCCAGCCCCCGGCACTGACGGTCCTTCTCGCGCTGCAGCAGCCGCCACATCTCGGGGTCGCTGTCCGCTAGGCTCTCCTGCCCCGTCCAGCCTCCGGCCACCTCTCCGGCCGGGGCCACGGCCGCCCCTCCATGCTGGGCCCGCGCCGCCCTCACGGTCGGGGGGACGCATTTCCGCAGGCACTGCCCGGGGGCGACGGAGGCACCTGGTCAGTGTGGCCGCTGCCGCCGGCCGGCCGTTCGACCCTTGACCCCGGAGTGACCGCCTGCCTGACCGGCGGCCGGCGGCCCGCTCCCGCCCCCAAAGTTCAAGGTTCCCCAGGAGGCGTCTCCGATTCCGTCCACTCATCTCGGGCCCGGGGGCCCCTCCCCCGCGGCCGGCAGACCCCCGCGGCAGGTCCCGCTCGGGGGAGGAGACTGGGGGGCGGCATTATCCGCGATCCAGAGCGGTGCAAGGGGCTGGGGGGGGAGGGAGGAGGCGGCTATACTGGCCGGGTCCGTCTAGAGTTTGGAGGGAGGGCAGGGCAGGGCGCCCTGGACCACGGCTTGCCTCCCCCCTCGCCCCACCAGATGATGCAGCCGCCGGCTTGGGTTACATCATCTCCCGTCCGGCGACGGCGGCCCGCCCCCCCCCCCCCCCCCACCATCACGGTCCAGACCCTCCCCACCCCCTTTTCCCTTTCCCGGGGAGGGACCCCCGTTTAGACTGTGAGCCCGTTGTCGGCCAGTTGTTCCATCTGTTGCCGAAGTGTCCATTCCAAGCGCTTAGGACAGTACTCCGCACATAGTAAGCGCTCAATAAATGCTATTAAATGAATGAATGACCCGGGGGCTCGTGACTCGCCCCCATCCGCGCGCGAGGCAACGGGACCCCCCCACGTCCGGACTGGTGGCGTTGGGAAGGAGGCGGACGGGACCGGCGAGGGGAGGTTCCCCCCAACTCCCGGGAGCCCAGGCACGTGGCCGGGGGAAAGGGGGGGGGTCCGTCCCCGGGCCGGGGCAGGGGTCTCGGAGAAGTGGGGGGGGAGATGCTTGCGCGCACCCCCAGACTCACCCGAGCCGGGCGCAGCAGGGAGAAGAAGAGCATAGTCGCCGATTAGCGGCGGCGCCTGCACGGAGCAAGCCTGGGCGGGAGAGGAACGGGAAGGGAAAGGACACCAGCGCGCCTGCGCCTGCACAGAACCGCTCGCCCCCTAAGGCGGCGCGATTGCGCCTGCGTGGTGTCGCCCGTGCATGCCGGGAGTTGTAGTTTTTCTTAGAGAGCCGGCCACGGGGAGGCTGGTCCAATTTTTTTTTTTTATGGTGTTTGTTAGTGGTTTTCCACTTAACGCCTACACCGTATAGAAGAGCAAAGAAACCTAGTGAGTCAATCAGTCGTATTTCTTGAGTGCCCACTAGTGTGGAGCACTGTCATAATCATCATAATAACATTGGTTAATAATAATGATTATGGTATTTGTTCAGCGCTTACTATGCGCAGAGCGCTTAGAACAGCGCTGGGGTAGAGACAGGGTAATCAGATTGTCCCACCTGGGGCTCACATTTTTTAATCCCCATTTTTACAGATGAGGTAACTGAGGCCAGAGAAGTTAAGCTGGGGAAGCAGCGTGACTCAGTGGAAAGAGACTGGGCTTTGGAGGCAGAGGTCATGGGTTCGAATCCCGGATCTGCCACTTGTCAGCTGTGTGACCGTGGGCAAGTCACTTAACTTCTCTGTGCCTCAGTTCCCTCATCTGAAAAATGGGGATGAAGACTGTGAGCCTCACGTGGGAAACCTGATTACCCTGTATCTACCCCAGCGCTTAGAACAGTGCTCTGCACGTAGTAAGTGCTTAACAAATACCAACATTATTATTATTATTATTAAAATGGGGATTAACTGTGAGCCTCACATGGGACAACCTAATTACCCTGTATCTACCCCAGTGCTTAGAACAGTGCTCTGAACATAGTAAGCGCTTAACAAATACCAACATTATTATTATTATTAAGTGACTTGCCCAAGGTCACGCAGCAGACAAGAGGCAGAGTCGGAATTAGAACCCAGGACCGCTGACTCCCAAGCCCGTGCTCTTTCCACTAAGCCACGCTGCTTCTCTATAAGCGCTTACTACATTCATTCAATAGTATTTATTGAGCAGTTACTATGTGCAGAGCACTGTACTAAGCGCTTGGAATGTATCATTTGTCAACAGATAGAGACCATTCCTGCCCAATGATGGGCTCACAGTCTAAATGGGGGCGACAGACAGCAAAGCAAAACAGAACAAAACAAAGCAACATCATCAAGATAAATAGAATCATAGAGATATGCACATCATTAACAAAATAAATAGAGAAATAAATATCATATACAAATACACACAGTGTTGAGGGGAGGGGAAGGGGGAAGAGCAGAGGGTGGGAGAGGGGGGAATGGGGAGGGGAGCCAAGTACCATTCTAAGCACTGAGGTAGATGCAAGGTAATCAGTTCGGCCCACTTGGGGCTCACAGTCTTAATCCCCATTTTTTTACAGATGAGGCAACTGAGGCACAGAAGAGTCAAGTGGTTCACCCAAGGTCACACAACAGACAAGTGGTGGAGTCAGAATTAGAACCCACATCCTCTGACTCCCAAGCCCATGCTCTTTCCACAAAACCAGGCAGTTTCTCATAAGCCCTTGGGAGAGTACAATGTAGTTGGTAGACACAATCCCTGTCCTCAAGGAATTTAGAGACTAGCAGAGGAGAAAGATACTAAAGAAAATTAAAGCCAGAAAGAAGTAATAGAGTGTAAAGATATGTACATAACTACACGGGGGCTGCAGGGTGGGGGGGAGAGGCAGCGGGGGGGGAGGCGGGAGAGGTGGTATGTACCCAAGTGCTCAGGTGCAGAAGGGCTGAAGTGGAAGAGATGAGGGGAGGAGAGGAGAGATTAATGAGGGAAAGCCAGGTGGAGATGTAATTTCAGAAGGACCTTGAAGATGGGGAGAGCGCTGGTTTGCCAGATGTGAAGGGAGAGGTTGTGAGCAAGAGATCTGAGGTGGGAGAGACGAAGAGAAAGTATGGTGAGTAGGTTACATTGAGGGGAATGAAGAGTACAAGCTGGAACATAGTGGGATCAGTGGAAGGGAGACAGCAGATGGAGTGTTTTAAAGGCCTGGTCAGAAATTTCTGCTTGATGTTCAGATTATGAATTGACTAATTAAGTGGATGCCTCCCCTGTTGGAGTGTAAGCTGTCTGTGGGCAAAGAGGACATCGTTTTGCCATTCTCTACTTCCCAAGCTTCTAGAACAGTGTACCACATCGAGAAGGGCAGTTAAACACTGTTATGACTTCTACTGCTAGTACTACTTTCATTCAATAGTATTTATTGAGCGCTTACTATGTGCAGAGCACTGTACTAAGCGCTTGGGATGAACAAGTCGGCAACAGGTAGAGACGGTCCCTGCCGTTTGACGGGCTTACGGTCTAATCGGGGGAGACGGACAGACGAGAACAATGGCAATAAACAGAGTCAAGGGGAAGAACATCTCGTAAAAACAATGGCAACTAAATAAAATCAAGGCGATGTACAATTCATTAACAAAATAAATAGGGTAACGAAAATATATACAGTTGAGCGGACGAGTACAGTGCTGTGGGGATGGGAAGGGAGAGGTGGAGGAGCAGAGGAAAAAGGGGAAAATGAGGCTTTAGCTGCGGAGAGGTAAAGGGGGATGGCAGAGGGAGTAGAGGGGGAAGAGGAGCTCAGTCTGGGAACGCCTCTTGGAGGAGGTGATTTTAAGTAGGGTTTTGAAGAGGGAAAGAGAATCAGTTTGGCGGAGGTGAGGAGGGAGGGCGTTCCAGGACCGCGGGAGGACGTGACCCAGGGGTCGACGGCGGGATAGGCGAGACCGAGGGACGGTGAGGAGGTGGGCGGCAGAGGAGCGGAGCGTGCGGGTGCTACTGAGAGAAGCAGCGTGGCTCAGTGGAAAGAGCCCGGGCTTGGGAGTCAGAGGTCATGGGTTCTAATCCAGCCTCCGCCGCTTGCTAGCTGTGTGACTTTGGACAAGTGAGTTCACTTCTCTGTGCCTCAGTGACCTCGTCTGTGAAACGGGGATTAAAACTGTGAGCCCCACATGGGACAACCTGATCACCTTGTATCCCCCCCCAGCACTTAGAACAGAACTTTGCACATAGTAAACATTTAATAAATACCACCATTATTATTATTATTACTGCCTCCACTACTACGATAACTACTACTAGCGCTAGAAACAACGATTCCTCCTCTGGATGACTCCGTGCTTGATGTTGGATCTGGAAAGGCTGTTTTTGGGGGCTGAACAGGTTGGTGATTTTACATGAATGGATCGAGTAAGAGTGTAATTTGCATATGAATGGGCGTTTTATGGAATTCTAAACATCTGAGTCCACAGCAATATTGCAGCGGCGAGGAGTTAGTTAGAAGAAAAGGAACTCACTCGGCCCCAGTGCCTCAGGCTGGAGCGTGAGTGAAGGAAGGATGGGGGTAAGGCTGTGGGGGAAAGAAGACTGGATCTTGGGTCTCACTCCTCTCTGCGCTTACAGCAGATGTCTTCAGTCTGCCTGGATGAGCTGGGAATTGTTCCATTCTTTAAGAGAATGATGTTGTAACCGTCCTTCCCCCTACCCTTTTCCAGCGGGGTGGTCCGGTGCCCCCTCCCGCCTGCCCAGTACCTGAGCTGGATGCAGCTTGGTCTGCCGGCCAGGCCGGAGTGGACACTTCCCCGGGACAAAAGGTTCAAGCTCACAATTACCGTTTCCTCCTTATTGATGTCTGGGGCCTAGAGGATGAGGTCCTGAGATACCCGACTCATGCCTATCTACTTGTTCTGTTTTGTTGTCTGTCTCCCCCTTCTAGACTCTGAGCCCGTTGTTAGGTAGGGATGGACTCTATCTGTTCCCCAATTGTACTTTCCAAGCGCTTAGTGCAGTGCTGTGCACACAGTAAGCTCTCAATAAATACGATTGAATGAATGAATTAATGAATGAAAGAATGAATTAGCGGACTGAACACCTGGAGAAAGAATGTTCTGTCACCCCAGCCGGGAATTACCAGTGGGCTAAGGCTCCATCATCCCAGGCAAGAGTCAGCCCAGGGCTAAGGCTCCAACACCCCAAGCGAGATCACCTCAGGGTTAAGGCTTCATCACCCCAGGCTGGAGTCACCTCGGGACTGAGGCTCCATCACCCCGGGCTAGAGAGAGCCACTCGAGGACTACTAAGGCTCCATCACCTCAGGCAGGGGTCCCGCTAGGATAAGACTCCATTGCCCTAGGATTGGACTGTACTGGCCTGTGAACCTTTCCCCGTGGCCAGCGTGGTGAGGGAATAACAAAATGCAGGGCTGTTAGCTCGCTGCAGATTTTAGAGTCAGTAAAAATGTATCAAATCTCTCATCACAGTCTTGACATTTCATTGTCACTTAATTTTATCATGTTACATTTCTGATACTCTTTTCCCTAGGTGAAGAGGCTAGCCATGTCAGGATTTAAAAGAGATCTCCAGAGTGCATATTGTTCCCATTATTTTGGAGAAGATATTCATTTGGGAAAATATTACTTTCTAAGAAAGAGATTTGAATGCGCAGTGATTTGCCTGAAGCTCAAGGGCCAATTCCCTCATTAATCTCTCCATTCCCCACCCTCCAGCTCCCTCAACTGCCACTTCAACCCTTCTGCCCCACCCAGCCCCTGCTGCACAGGCAGCCCCGTAGCATTTATGCACAGATCTTGATCCTGTTGTTGTGTCCTCCCCACCCACAACCGACCAGTAATGGATTTTATAGTCTGTCTCCAGGCTAGTTCGTAAGTATCTGCTAGACTGTGAGACCGTTGCTGGGTAGGGATTGTCTCTATTTGTTGCCGAATTGTACTTTCCAAGCGCCTAGTACAGTGCTCTGCAACACAGTAAGCTCTCAGTAAATGCGATTGAATGAATGAAGTACCTTGAAGGAAGGGGTCATGTCAACTAACTCCATTGTCCTCTTCCAAGGGCTCAGGACAGGGCTCTGGGAATGAATAGTAATTATGGTGTTTGTTAAGTGATTACCTTGTGCCGAGCACTGTACTAGCCCTGGGGAAGATACAGGGACTATGTCCAAACTGATTAGTTTGTATCGCCGGGCACTGTACTAAGCCCTTAGGAAGATACAGGGACTATGTCCAACCTGATTAGTTTGTATCTACCCCAGCAATTAGGACAGTGCTTGACGCATAGTCAGCTGTCAACAAATACCATTATTATTATTATTATTATTACTATTACAAGCTCATCAGGATGGACATAGTCCCTGTCCCACACGGGGATCACAGTCTTAATCTCCATTTTACAGATGAGGTAACTGAGGCATAGAGAAGTGAAATAACTTGTCTATGGTCACACAGCAGACAAGTGGCAGAGTCTGGAGTAGAACCCCCAGGTCCTTCTGGTTCCCAGGCCCCTGCTGTACCCACTAGGCCACAGTGGAAAGGATACAGTAAATACTCACTGTACTTCGATCTCACCGCCGACCCCTTGCTCACATTCTCCCTCTGGCCTGGAACTCCTTTGCCCTTAATCATTCAGTCAGTCGATCAATTAATCAATGCTATTTACTGAGAACTTACTGTGTGCACAGAACAGTATTAAGGGCTTCAAATCCGACAGACCACGACTTTCCCCATCTTCAAAGCCATACAAAAATCATAGCTTTCAGTTGCCCACTCTATTTCCCCATCCTATTCGCCCTCCCTTTCGCCCTCCCTTCTGGTTTGCCCATGTACGTGGATCTGTACTCCTTAAGCAAATTGATGCTCACACCGCCCCATTGGTCCCACAGAATTTATGTACACACCCTTGCACTCTTCTCCTGCTGGTAATGTATTTTAATGTTTGACTCCTCTCACAAGGAATTTGTAAGTTCTTTGAGGGCAGACATCAGGTTTATCAACTCTATTGTATTCTCCCAAACGCTTAGTTTAGTGCTCTGCATTAGGTAAGCATTCGATTTAAAAAAAAAAAAAACCAAACATGGATTGACTGAGATGTCCTGGAGGCGAGAAGATGAGAGGTTGCAGAGAAGGAGAGAAGTTGGAGTTAATGAAGCAGATTTGGGAATCATTCACGTAAAAGCTAGAGCGGATGACCACCCTAAGGGAGTGGGTGTAAATGGGGAATAAAAGAGGATTCAGATCTGAGTCTTGAGATATCCCCACAGTTAGTCGGTAGGAATCAGCCTGGGATAGAGATGGAGAAGGAGAGTCCAGAAGGGTGCGAGGGGAACCAGGAGAGAACCGCGTCAGAGGAACCAAGGTTAGATAGTGTTTCAGGGAGAAGGGAGGTGGGTCTCCAATGCCAGAGGTAGCCGAGAGGTAGAGGAGGATTAGGAAGTAGAGAGGTCTTCAAATTTGGCCAGAAGACGGTCATTGGTGATGATGGAGAGAGCGGTCTTGTGTGGAATGGAGGGAACAGAAGCGTCCCCGTGGGGGGTCTCAGCCCCGCCCCCGCCCTCCCCCCCCCCCGTGCCCTGACGTCACTGGGATCTGCCCCAGGCTCTCCCTCATCTGGACACCGCGGACTTTATCCCGGCTCCCAACTGCCGCTCGGCCTATGGGTTGGAGTGCTGTGCGGAGGAGTGATGGGGGCTGGAGCTTGGGGCTGGCGCTGGGGGCTGCGGGAGACTGTGACCCTCCCCCCCCGGCCAGTGAGCGGATAAACTAGGACCTCCTTGGACCAGGCCGGGGCGGGGGAGGGGAGGGACGGGGCGGATCCCGAGAAGAATTCAGGCCCCTCCCCTGCTGGACTCTATTCTCCCCCCCCCCCCCGCCCCGCTTCCCCCTCTCAAACCTCACGATATGTCCCTCCCCGCCGCCTGACTTCTTATCTCACTCCCCGCCCGCGTTTCGTCTTCTGCCCCAAGAGACCACACAGAGTCCTGGGAGGATTCAATTTATTTTCTTTCTTTTCCCGCACCGAAGGACAAAAAAAACACGGAGAGAAGTAGCATCGGGGAGAGGTGCACAGACCCACCTCGGTGGCCGCGCCCTAAGGGGTAAGGGGGACGTTAATAGGAGTCGAACTGTACATGGGCGCTGGGGGAGCGGGGTGGGGGGGGGAGGGAAGAGCCATAACGCGGGTCCCGCGGTATGTGCGTCAAGGCCAGGGAATGGGGGCAGATCCCCCTGCCCCCTCCGCCCCCAGACTCAGGAATGGCTCAGAGGGACGGCTGGGCTTGGGCTGGCTCCTCCAGCCTCGAGAACCGCGCTTTGGCAGGCAGTGGAAAGAGCGCGGGCTTGGGAGTCAGAGGTCACGGGTTCTAATCCCGGCTCCGCCGCTAGTCAGCTGTGTGACCTTGGGCAAGTCACTTAACTTCTCTGTGCCTCAGTTACCCCATCTGTCAAATGGGGATTAAAAGTGTGAGCCCCACGTGGGACAACCTGATCACCTTGTATTCCCCCAGCGCTTAGAACAGTGCTTTGCACATAGTAAGCGCTTAACAAATACCGCCGGCGGTTCAGAAGTGGGGTGGAGGGGGTACCTGACGGTGGGAGGTGCTCGGGGACGAAGAAGAGGGGTTCCGAGCGGGGGTTGGGAGAAGGGGTCCGGGGTGTGTGTGAGGGGTGTCCTGGGGAAGAAGGAGAGGGGCACCAGGGGCCTGGAGGTGCGGGGGTGCGTGGGGGGGGGGGGGCGGGGAAGGGGGGCGTCCGGGCGGCCCCGGGGTGGAGGAGGTGGGGGAAGGAAGGCGTCCGGGGCGGGGAGGGGGGCTCTCTCTCGGTCGGTCAGCCGAAGCGAGGGCGCTCGCTGGGGAAGCTGTAGTCCGGGCAGACCTTCTGCACGAGTTTGTAGTCGAGGCTCAGGAAGGAGACGAAGATGCAGATGACCTTGAAGGGCTTGGCGCAGCGCCAGGCGGCCTGGCTCTGCGTGTGCTCCGTGTAGCAGAGCCGCGACGGGTCGTACAGGCAGGGCCGGTGCCGGCGCGCGCGGTCGGTCCGCTCGTACTCCACGCGGCAGTTGAAGGCGCGCGACTCCCGGACCCCCGGGACCCCGGGACCCCCGGGGCCCCCGCGGGCTCGAGCGGCCCCGCCTCGCCCCGGACCCCGCCCGACGCGGGGGCGACGGCGGCGGCGGCTCGGCGGGGGCGACGGCGGCGTCGGGCAGAGCTGGGGGAGCGGCGGCGGCGGCGGCGGCGGCGGCGGGGGGCGGCGGGGCCGGCGGGGGCGGCAGCGGCAGCAGCCCCAGGTCGACGCGGCGGGAGGGCGGCACCAGGCTCACCGACAGGTTGCCCAGACGGGACGAGTTGTGGCGGAAGAAGACGCTGAAGGTGCCGTTGACGTGGTCCACGATCTTGCCGGTCACCAGCAGCGAGAACTTGAGCGAGTGGACGCCCAGGTAGAAGTCGCCCCAGCCGAACAGCTTCTTCACCCGCGTCGCCTTGACGGCGGCTCCGGGCGGCCTCCGCCCCGCCCGGGCCCCGGCCCCGACCCCGACCCCGACCCCGACCCCCGTCCCGCCCGTGCCGTTGGACGGGGCGGCCCAGCCCCAGGCGCTGGAGGCCCCGTAGCCGTCGGGCCGCGGGGCCGGGAGGAGACGCACGGCCGGCGCGGGCAGCTCCACCGAGCGCGGGGGACGAGGTGCGGGGTCCTCGGCGGCGGCCTGCGGGGCGGAAGGACAGGCGGGGAAAACAGAGGGGTCGGGGAGGGCGGACGGACAGACGGACAGGCAGGGTCCCCCCACCCCGGACCCCGATCCACTCCCTCTCCGGAGCCGCTGGGAATGGGCGAGGGGGGGGCGGGGGCTCAACTCTGAGTTTCTGAGCGGGTCTCTCTGTCCCTAACTATCGGAGGCTCTCTGTCTCGGTGTGCCTAGAGACGTCTCTGGGAATCTCTGGGTCCCGCCAAGTCTCTATCCCTTCGGCATCCTCACCAATCCATCATAATGGGAGTGATGATTCTTCATCATCATCATCATCCTTATCATCATCATCATCATCATGAGCAGCAGCGAGGCTTAATGGAAAGAGCACGGGCTTGGGAGTCAGAGGTCGTGGGTTCCAATCCCGGCTCCTCCACTTACCAGCTGTGTGACTTTGGGCAATTCACTTAACCTCTGTGTATGTGGTATGAAACTATTACCTTAATCACGAACGGTTTTTTTTCCATTAAATTTGCATCTGTTGCCGCCCTTAGTGTCCTGAATCACGTATGTGGACTGAGTGCATCTGTGTGCTTCTTGAAAACTTGTCCTCAGCTGAGTGCATTACAAACGAGCCAACCTGGGGCAATTCTGCAAAATCGGACAATATATTTGTGTGAACAGTGCTTGGCACATAGTATGCGCTTAACAAATACTTCTCTGTGCCTCAGTTATCTCATCTGTAAAATGGGGATGAAGACCGTGAGCCCCACGTGGGACTACCTCATTACCCTTTATCTACCCCAGCGCTCAGAGCAATGCTTGGCATACAGTAAGCGCTTAACACACGCTATCACATTATTATTATTGCAAGGGGATTTGTCCGGCGCCTACTGTGTTGCAAACACTGTGCTAAGCCCTGAGGTAAATGTAAAATAATCCAGTTGGATATCGTCCCTGCCAGATAGGGAACTCACGGGGCCTTTCTTCCTGCCACTGGGCCTTTGCGGATCTCTGTCTCTCTGTCTCCACGTCGCCTTCTCCTCCCCCGTCCTCAGATTCCCGTGGCTGCAGCCCAGCCTGGGTGAGGGGTCGGGAGGAGGGGAGGGGAAAGGAGGCGGCCGGCTCCTCCGTCCCGCTCCATCTGGGGCGCCGGTCCCAACCCGTCCCTTCTTATTTATCAGGAGGGGGCGGAGCGGCAATTTATCAAAATCTGGAAAATCTCTGGGGGAGGCGAGTCAGCAGCTCTGCCCGGGGACAGATGGGGCCACCGCCGCTCCCGCCCGCGAACCTCTGCATCGCCCAGCCCCCCAGAAGCCCTGTCCCCCCAGCCTCTGCCCAAACGCTTGCCCAACGATCCCCGCCCTCGCCGGAATCTTTATCCCGCAGCTTTCCCCAGAACGCTTGTGTGTGTGTGTCCCACCAACCTCCACTGGAACCGCTGCCTCCCAATCTCCGCCGGAATCCTTATTCCCCTATTCCCCCCCCCCCCACACTCATCCCCACCTCCAGCCTCAGCCGGAGACCCCTGTCCCCCTCCCCGGCCTCTACTGAAAATGGAATTCCCTGTCCCGTCCAGCCTCCGCCGGAACCCCTACCCCACCAGCCTCCGCAGGAACCTTTGTCCCCCAAAGATTGCTTCAAAACTCCTGCCCCCCGCCCCCGGCTGAAATCCCTGTCGCCCAGCCTCCGCCGGAACCTCTCTCCCGGACAGCCTGCGTCAGAACTCATCCCAACCCCTGCATCCACCGAAACCTCTGATCCCCCCACCCAAGCCGACGCCACTCTGGCCTAGACCAGAGCTCCTGTCCTACCTTGCTTTTGCCGGAACCCCTATCCTCCCCAGCCTCCGCCAGAACTTCTTGTCCCACCAACCTCCGCCAGAACCCCTGCTCCCCCCCGCCCCCCGCCTCTGCCAGACCGCTATCCCTGCGGCCTCCACCGAAACCGCTGCTTCTCCAGCCCCCGCCCCACCCCCCGGCTCCACCATAAGCCCTGTCCACCCCAGCCTTGGCTGGCACACCTGTCCACCCCAGCCTCCATCGAAACCCCTGTCCCCTCCCAGCCTCCACCAGAACCTCTGGCCCCCAGCCTCCTCCTCACCCTGTCCCCCAGCCTCCGCCTCACCCTGTCCCCCAGCCTCCATCAGAATCTCTTTTGCTTCAGCCTCCACCGGAATCCCTGTCGCCCCCAGCCTCCGCCTGAACCCCTATCCCCTTCCAGCCTCCGCCAAAACCTCTGTCCTCACAACCTCCGCCGGAACCCCTTCCCCTCCCCAGCCCCCACTGGAGTCTCCTGGTCCCCCCAACCCTGTCCCTCGCCAGGCCCCGCTCTTTCGGCCTCCAACGTCACCCACGAACCCATAGCCTCCGCCAGAACCCCTGTCCCCAAGGCTCCGCTGAAACCTTTATGCCCCCCACCAGCGTCCTCCGGAACCCCTGTACCCCCCAGCCTCCATCAGAATCCCTCTCTCTCAGCCTCCGCTGCGATCTCTGTCCCTCCGTCCAGCCTCCGCTGGAACTCTCGTCTCTTCCAGCCCTCGGCAGAAACCCTGTGGTCTCAGCAGCCCCCGCCGGAGTCCCCTGTCCTCGCAAATCCCCGTCCCCCCGTCAACCGGGGAACCTGTCCCTGTCCCCTCTCCCATGGGGCCCGGAGCGGGGATGGGGTCTGGATGCTGCGCCGCCCCCCGCCCCGCCCGCTCCCCGGCCCTGCCTCCCGTGTCAGGTGCGGGCAGGTGAAGCGGGAGCAGAAACAGCGCGTGGACCCCCACCTCGGCTGGCAGAACAAGTAGAGAAAAATCGAGTGTGTGTATATGTATGCATAGCTCTCTGTGTGTGTGTGGGGGGGTATCCATGGCGGGGAGGGCCTGTGTATAGTGGCACATGGGGTTGAATGTGTCTCCGTGTGTGTGTATCCACGTGTGTGACCGTGTGTATGTATCTGTGTGTGTGTATGTGTCCCCACGTGTTGTGCGAGCGCGCTCTGCTACGGTGGGGGTGGGGGCTGCAGACACCCGAGAGAGAGAAATCTCCATCTCCGCCGCCGCCGCCGCTGCCCCAGTCCCCGCAGCCCTGCGGTCCCGGGTTATTAATGCCACCGCCGCCGATACCGCCGCTGCCGCCGCCGCTGCCGCTCATCCATATTTATCGTCCGCGCCGCCGCCGCCGCCGCCGCCGCCGCGGGGGGAGGGGCTCTCTGGAGTTTGTCTCTGCTCCGCTCCTCCCCGGAGCAGGCCTCAGCCCGCCTCTCCGCCCCAGGTCTGTGCTCTCCGCCGGAGGTCAGCGGGGGGAAAGGGAGGGAGCAGAGCCGCGGGCGCCCCCTAGAGGCCGGGGAGCCGAGCCCCGGGCCGGCCGCCGCCAGAGCCTCCCCACAGCCAGGGTCGCGGGTCGGGGGTCAGGGGTCGGGGGTCGGGGCCGGGGGCCGGGGGAGGGTCGGCCCGGGGCCGGAGGCGTCCGTCCGGGAGAGGCTGCCAGGGCCGCCTGTCCGAGTCTCATCCCGGCTCCCGCTCGGCCTCCTGCCGGGGGCGCCGTGGGCAGGTAATTAGGCTAATTGGGTCCGTGATATTTGCCGAAGGGAAGCGGGTAGGGAGAAGGGGGGAGGAAAGGGAGGCGGGAAGAAGGGGAGGTTGGCAGGAGGAGAGGGAGGCTAGCTACAGCGGGCGAGGAATGGGAGGGAGGGTAGCTGCCGGGGGGAGGGACAGGAGACGAAAGGGAAGGGAGGTTAGGGAGAGAAAGGAATAGCAGACTGTAAGCTCATCATAGACAGGGAACGCGACTGCTGATTCTGTTGGGTTGTACTGTCCCGAGCGCTTAGTATGGTGTTCTGCCCATAATAGGCGCTCAATAAATACGAACTAGAAAGAAGCAGTTACTGAGCGCCCACTTGGTACGGTGCACTGTTCTAGGCACTTGGGAACTAGGAAATAACCAAGGGTCGTGTTTCTTGGCCAGGAAGAGTTTACACTCTAACGGAGGCGATAAACATGAAAATATTTACAACTAGATGCTCAAAATAAATCTATGGAGGAAGGTGGGGGAGGCCGCTAGGGAGAGGGAGAAGAGGGGAGGGGCCGGCCGAGGGGGCCGGGCTCGGAGGTGTGGAGGGGTGGTGGGGCCGAGGTGGCCACGGACGGCGAGGCCGGGACCCCCCCAGCCGCATTGCAGGTCGGACCCGCGGAGCGGGGGGCCATTCAGGGGCCGTCGGCCCGTCCCCCCGGTCCCTTCCCGCCCCCCCCCCAGATGACCGGCGCCGATGACTCAATGGGGGCCATCACCGCCCCCCACCTCCCACCCCGTTCACGACGACGGCTGCGGCCGCGCCACGGGAGCCTGCCCCGCGAGGGTCCCCCCTCCGACCCCGCACAGGAGAAGGGCTGGGGGTGGGAGGGGCGGGGGGGCAGGGGGCTTTCCCCCGCTTTTAGCGTGCATCCCCGCGTACACCGCGGACACACTGTCCTTCCTCACAGCCTGTGAGGTTCACTAAGAGGGAACTTGGGGCGGGGGGCGGGGCGGGGGAGGGGGCGAGACCACCACATCCTGCCTCTCCCTCGGGTGGGGAGGGGGGGGTCGCCGTCTGCTCCTCCTGCCCACCGTGGGCCCCTCCCCCACCCCTTCCCCCCTTCCCCCGCGCCGTGTCCTCGGGGCGCGCGGGTTGGCTGCGGTGAGTTGATTCGGTTTTTATTCCCTCCCGCAGCCGCCGAGCCCCCGCCGCGACGCCGCAATAAACTGGGGCCCGGGGGGGAAGGGAGCGGGGCGGGGGGGGGGGGGACCCGGACCTCATCAATCCCTGCCTCCCGCTCTGCGCCCCGCCCCCGCCCCGCTCCCTACCTCTCTAAACCGCTCTGTTCCCGTCATGCTGGCGATCTGCCTCACCCCGGCTCTCCCGCTCTGCCTCCACGCTATACGGCTCTGGCCCCTCTTATCCCGTCTTCCCCTGGAATCCTCCCCGATACCCCGTTATCCCGCTCGCCCAGACACTGTCCCCCCGTCCCCCCGGGGTCCCGTCCCCCCATCCCCCGCCCCCGGCACCGCGATTCCTCTCTGCTCCCCGCTCTCAGGCTGCGCCGTGCAGAAGCTCCAGGTCCCGGAGCAGCGGCGAGCGCGGGCGCCCTCCCGACCCCGGGCCCAGCTGCGGCCCGTGGACCCCCTCCCCGCCCCCCCCGCCGCCCCCGCACCGCCCCCGGCCCCGCACCGCCCCCGCCGCGCGTGTCTGAGAGGCCGAGCCGGGGATTAGGCGGCGGCAGCGGCGAAGGCGGTGGCGGCGGCGGCGGCTGTACACGTTCCCCGGGCCCCGCCCCTTCTTGCCCGCTCCGATTAGAAATTAGCGATTAGTAATTAGCGATTAGTAGCTATCGATCTGCGCCCGCCGCCCCGCCCCGCCCCGCCCCGCCCGGGGAGAAACGGGGCAGAGCCAGAGAGGGAAAGCGAGACGCAGAGACGGAGCCACGGAGAGTCACATAGAGAGACACAGGGGCAGAGGAGACAGAGACAGGATGGCAGAGGCAGAGATGGGAGGGCGGGGGCGAGAGGTGGACAGAGACAAACGGGCGGGAGCGGGCAGGAGCGGGGAGGGGGTTTGTGGAGGTGGCCGGGGTCTCGGCCTGACCCTCCCTCTTCCTCTGCTTTGAAACCCCTCCCCCACGAAAGTCACAACCTGCAGGGAAAGCTGGATGGAACCCACGGAGAAACGCACACAACCGTATAGTCACACACACACACACACACACACACACACACACACACACACACACACACTTACAGGCACAGACCAGCTCGTGCAAATCCACAGACACGGGCACTCACACATGTAAATATACGCAGACCCAAACACGCATATACACTTGGTCGCGCACAATTGCCCAGTCACACGCACAAGGGCACACACACGTAAAGACACAGGCACACGTGTGCGGAGACACAGGCGCATAGACACATATGTACACGCATACACAGAGAGGCGCACAGACACACGGGCATACACACAAGCGCACATACGGGCATATGCAGACATACACACTCCTTTCCAGCGTCTGCACCAGGCGCTTGCTCCTTCGGTGGGGTAGTGGACATGGAACCGGGACGGGGCAGACTGATGGACGAGGGGTGAGGGGTGGCAGGAGCGATGGCAGGCGGAGTGGCTGGCCAGACTGGGCTAAATGGGCAGAAAAGGGGGTCGGGGAAACCCCAGGCCTAATGCCCCTCGACTCTGGGGTTCCAGACCTCCTCTCAGCGCTCCCTCACCCTGCCCCCCACCCCGCTCTCCCCTAGACGGGGAGGAAGACAGTGTGTAAGGGACCGACAAAGTGTGTAGGGGCTAAAAACCTGGGGCTTCAGACATGGTCCTCTCCCCCAAGGTCACAGGAGGGAGGGTGCTGCGGCCGCCCAGCCCCCCGACAGGATGGAACCCCTGGGAGAGGGGCTAGGAAGGTGGTACCCGGCCAGTTCTTTCTCTCCCCGCCTTCTAAGCTGCCCCCCCAACCCAGGCCCTTCCCAGCTTTTCCCCGACCCTACTCTTTCTCAGCTGCCACCCCAACCCAACCCCTTCTCAGCTTCTCGCTTCCCCTCGGTATGTGGGAGGCCTGACACCCCTCATCCCCTCGGCCTCTCCACAGTTGACCCCACAGCTGGAGGAAAGGGCAAGGCTGGGCTGGAGATGGGGGCACAGTGGTACTCAAACCCCTCCCCCCCCCCCCACAGGCACACACACTCATGTACACCTAACTCGAGTCAGGCCTCTGCGGTGATTTGAGGGGGGCCTCGAGGGAGGTACACGAACAGTAAAGACACTGTTATCTCCGTCCCTCCCCGGCCCTGAACTCCGGGGGAAATGGAGGTGGGAGCGCCTGGACACAGACAGACACACAGACACAGACACACACGCACGCGCGCGCGCACGCACACACACATACACACACACAGAGTCACCTGTGCATGGTCTAGATGGTCAGGCGGGAGAAACGGAAACTGACGAGGTTTCCAGGTCTAGCTCTCTGTCTCTGCCTGTCTCCGTTTCGCACTCTCAGTCCCAGGCCCGGGGGGCTTGGGCTCATCGTCCTCCCGCACCTGTCTGTCCCCTGTCCTCCGGCCTCCCGCCATAAACTTACGGAGGAGGTTGGAGCGGGGTGAGGGTTTAGGGGGTCTGTCCACCCCCTCCCGTCCGTTGTCCTCTCCGCCGTCCCCCTCGGCTCAGAGAAGGCGCAGAAAGTTGGCTTTGGCCAGGGGCTGGGGCGGGGGTCCGGAGCCGCCGGGGCGGGCCCTTCCCGCGCCCTTCTCCCCTCCGGCCCGGCTCCAGGGACCCCTCTCCCCTCCCCCGCGGGCCGGCCGACCCTCCGCCTCCCCCCAGAAGTCCGGACCCCCGCCTCGCAGGACCGCAGGTGCTCCCCTAGCCCCCCCAAGAAGCCGCGCGACCCTGTGCCCCGGCCCCCCTGGACCGTCACCCCCACTACCTTCCGCAGCAGCCAGGGGACGAGCAGCAGGGACAACCAGCTGGACCACAGCCGCATCTTCCCGGGGGGCGGCGGGGCTCTCCCGGGGCCGGCGGGGGCGGGGGCGGCGGGGCCGGCGGGGGCGGCGGGAGCGGAGCGGCGATCCGGGCAGCGAGCGGAGGAGAGAGATGGGCGGCGGGTGGGGTTGGGGGGGCGGAGGCGGGGGAGAAAGTTCAGTCTGGCACCCGGGCGGGGGGGGGGCGGTGCCGGGGCGGGGGAGGGGCTCTGGGACCCACCAATCCCGGGCCGCGCCCCCTTCCCGCCCCCCCCGCCCCCTCCCCGCGCAGGACGGCGGCGGGGGGGGGAGGGGAAGGAACGGTGACATTCATTGTCCCGCCACGCCCCCTTGTGCCACGCCCCTCGCCCCCTCCCCACGGACGGCGGGGCGGGGCCGGGTGGGGGCCCGCCCGGGAGGCCGGGGCCCTGTCTGGCCGGTGACAGCGGGGCGGGGGCGGAGGCCGGGTCCCTCCGTGATCAATGACCCCCGTCTCCGGGTGGAATGAGCTCGGGGACTTCATCGATCCCCGTCAGCGCCCGGCCCGCGCATCCGTCATCGCGGACACCGGCTCTGGCCAGCGGCCGGGGGCAGGGGCCAAGAACGGGGGACAGGGCCGGGGGTGGGGGGGACTGGCGGGGCAGAGGCACGTAAACGGCCCTCAGTGGGCAGAGGCTGGGCAGGGTGGCTGCGACCCACAGACCCTCGAACTGTCCCAACCCTCAGGGCCCCACCCCAGTCTTCTTCAGCCTTTCTACCCAGCCAAAGCACCTTGTCCTTTTCGCCCGCGTCTCTGCGTCTCCGCGACTCCGATTCTTCCTCGGGGAGGCAGTGTGGCCTGGTGGCAAGACCACGGGACCGGGAGACCCGTGTTCTAATTCCACCTCTGTCGCTCGTGAGCTGTGTGACCTTGATCAAGTTACTTACCCTCTCTGGATCTCAGTTTCGTCCCCTATTAAAAGGGAGTAAGACGCCCGCCCCTTCTCCCACTCTCTCAGACAGTGAGCCTCGGGTGGGACAGGGAATGTTTCCGGTCTGATGATCCCGTTTCCTTCCCAGTGCTTAGCACAGTGCTGGTCCTTGGCCCAGAGTAAGCGCTCATTAAGTCCCACGATTATTAGGTTTCTGCCTCCACCTCCTTCTTCTATCTCTCCCTCCCGGCACTGGTGAGGCAGTGGTGGCTGGAGGTCCCTGGCCCCTGTTCGCGCCACCCCCGCCCGCCGTACCATGCCAAGCCGCCGGCGGGGGAGTCAGCTGCTGGGGACCCGCCTGCCAGGTGAGCGGCTGGCAGCCGACCGGCTCCGGGGCGGAACACGGGAGGGGGCCCGTGGGGTGGGGAGGTCAGGGCGGGTCGGGGGGCCGGGGGAACCAAGGGAATCGGGGGATCCAAGGAAGGCGGGGGACCGGAGGCCCGGGGAGGCTGGGGACCGGGGGGAGCTGGAGGAGTGGGGGGACCGGAGGCCGGGGGATCGGGGGCTGGGGGACTAAAGGGACCAGAGAGCCGGGGCGGCCGGGGAACCAGGGGGACCGGGGAGCCGGGAGGGGCGGGGAGAGGGGGAGCAGAGGGGGGCAGAAGGCTCCGGTTCGGTCCGTTTGGCTCCGCCCGTACGTTGCGCACCGGCACCACCTGGCGTCCACGCCTGGTAGAGCAGCCCGCCGTCAGCCGGGCGGCCCGGGACTCGGCTCAGCTCAACTCGGCTCGGCTCTGGACACCTGCCGTCGAGTCAGTCGGGGGCAGCGCCTCCTCTCCCCCCGCTCCTGGAGACCCACGGGTCCCACCCACAATAGCACTTTCTGGCTCTGGAGGCGCTAGCCCCGGGGGAGATAGGACGGGGAGAAAGGGGGAAACCGGGGCTGTCCGTCCTGTCCAGGAGTCCGGGCAGGGAGAGGAGAATGGAGGGGGCATTCTCCGAGGGGGCGGGGTGTGTGTGTCATCAACAGCAGTACTGACAGGGTCCCGAGCAATGTTCTGGGCGCCCTGTCTCTGTGGGCTTCGAATAAAAAAAGACAACTGAATAAATTCTTGACTTCAAGGGGTTCACAGTTTAACGTGGGGAAGGTGTGGACAACAAGCCTCCTAATATTCAAAAGGTAAAAGAGTGAAAGTGTAGAGACCACCGGTGAACCAAAAGCATCAGTTGAACTGATAATACGATCATACTCTAATGGACAAAACGCGGGACTTCCGGTGGCTAACGGGGTGATCGGGCCAAGAAGGACCTCCTGGAGGAGGTGGGATTTCAGGAGGCTTAGAACACTGGGGAAAGCCGAGGTCTGTCTGCCAGACTGGAAGAGGAGGTTCCAGGTTCGGAGTAAGGGGGTTAGCGAAGGGCAGGTTCGTTCATGGTGGGCTGAGACCTCAGGCTGGGGCCTTGGTTGGGGGGCGGGGGGGCAGGGGCTGACCTCGGGTGACGAGGGTCCCGGGAGTTGGGGTTCGGGCTGACTGGGGGTCGGGGTGAAGGTCGTGCTGGGGTCAGACCCCGGTGACCCCGCGCGGGCAGAGCGCGGCCCAGCGTCCGACGCCACCTGGCGGCCATGTTGGGCAGTACGGCTGGGCCTCCCCGTGCAGGGCCGGGGCGGGCCGGACCTCCCGTTCCCGGCTCCATCTCCTAGGTTTCCCCGTGCCTCGGTTTACCCCTTCGCCCTACTGGCGGAGCGGTTGGCTAGGCTCATACAAAGGAGATCCCCCAATCTGCCTTTCCCCTCATCAAAGGGACCGCGGAACGCAGCTGCGCGACAGGGCCGTCGGGGACGGATCTCCAAACGCGGGGCAGGGAACGGGGCCTGGGGAGTGGGTCTGGGACCGCAGGTGGGGAGAGCGAGGAAACAGCTCAGGCGGTGGGAAGTTGACCGGGGAGGGAGACGGAGTAGCCGAGTATGTGGCTGCCTCCTTGGGCAGTGAGAGCGCGCTCTGGGATGGAGTCGGAGGGGTCAGCGGGAGAGTTGGAGTGACCCACGGGCGAGAGAAGGGGAAAAGACCCACGGTGGGGGCGGGCGAGGTTCAGCCCGGGGCCGGGGGTGGGGGGACATATCGGACCAAAAGGGAAGCCATGGAGGCGGCAGGGGCAGGACGCCCCCGTGTCTCCATCCCTCTCCCTCCGCCTCGCCGGGCGGGGGCTGGGTGGTCGTGGGGGCGGTGGGGCGGGGGCGGGGGCGGCGGGGCTGGGGTCCCCGAGCCCTTCCCTCTCCCTCCCCACCGCCTCCCGCACCCCCGAGTGGCAGAGCGCGGCGCGCCCTGGTCGCCCCGCAGGGAAACGCGAGTTCCGCGCCCCCGGCCGCGCCCCTTCCCACCCAGGCCCGGCCCTCGTCGACGCCCCCCGACCCCGCTGCCGCCCCCCAACCCATTCCCGCCCCGGCGCACGCGCAGTGCAGGCCACGCTGGTTGGTTAGAACAATATCTGTGATGTTTAGTGTAAAGGAATCAGCAAAAATTATTAAAACGTTCGTGTCCGCGAGCCAGGCCCAGACCCTCAACTGCGGGGCCATCGCCCCCACCACCCCCCGGCCTTCCTCCTCCTCCTCGCCGGGGGCGGGGGCAGCTCCATCTCATTGCGGGGAAGGGGTGGGGAGGGCGGGGTCGGGGGCGAATCTAGAAAGGAGATCAGCCCCGCCCCCTCCCCCCAGCAGCAGGGGCTCCCCGTCCCCCGGGAGTTACAGTTTTACAGCCCCCTTCCCCAGGGCTGCAGGGGGAGACCCCCCCCAGCCCCCCAGGAAGGCAGCACGGGAGGGGGGCGGGGAGACATAATACTGTTCGCTCAGTCGCTCACATATAAAAAGTAATTCCTTCATTTGTACATTTATACAGCGGGCGGGCGGGCGGCCGAGGCGGGGTCGGGGCCGGGCCCGGGGCCCGGATCCAGGGTTTCTCACTGGGGAAGGGGCCTCCCTTCGGGGCGGGATCTAGGCCAGGGGGTCCCCCAGGTCGTCCTCGGCCCCTCCCCGCCCCAGCAGCTCCCTCTTCTCGTCGGTGCTGGCCAGCGAGCGACGGCTGCCGTGAGCCCCCATGTACAGCGTGGCGTAGACCGGGTTCGTGAAGTTGGTCGGCTGACGGGGGGAGGGGGTCAGCTGTGAGGCCCGCACGTGGGCCCGGCCTCCCCACCCCCCGCCTATAAGCCCGCCCTGCACCCTGGGGCTCCCCTCGCTCGTCCCCCCACCCTCCAGTCCCTCCACCGGGACGCCCCGCCGCCTCGGGATCCCCCACCTTGTCGGGATCCAGCGCGAAGTCAGCATCCAGCAGGTCCCCCACGTCGTCGGGGTCACCGCCCTCATACATCTTGTACGTGGGGTTCCCGATCTCCACGTTCATAGCCCCGTTGCTCATGCGTTGGTGCTGGAACCCCTTAGCCCTTTGTGGGGGAGGGAAGGGTGACTAGTTGCGAGGGGGCAGCACGGTGAATGGGGTGGCACAAGGTCAGTGCGGGGAGGCCCGGTGGGTGAAGGGACCCCGGTCAGTGCGGGCGCGCAGCGTGTAATGCACCATCAGTGAGAAGGCACTGTAGTCTTTGGGAGTCTAAGGGGCTGGATCTGGGGTCTAGGCCGAGGCAGGGCGGCCCCTTCCTCCCCCCTGCCTCGACTCACCCCTGGACGCGCCGCTTGTACCAGATGGCGGTCACAGCTCCCAGGAGCAGCAGCAGCAGCAGCAGCAGAGGGACGACGATGGAGGGCCACTCCTGGGGGAGGGGAGGAAAGGGAGGGGGGCAGGGGCGGGGGGCAGAGTTTGCTCTGGGTTGTGGATTCTCCATTTCCCTTCACCAGCCCCTCGAGCCTGCCCTTTTGCCCCCCTGCACCCCTCCGCCTTCCCCCCTTGCCCCAGTGCCCTCTTGCCCCTCTGCATCCCTTCCGCCTGCCCTCTTGCCTGCCCCCAATCACCCTCCTGCCCCCAGAACCTACGTCCAGTCTGTTCCTCCCCGACCATCTGCTCTTCACAGCGCAGACCCATCATCGGGTGGGGCACCTGTGGGGGTGGGGGCAAGAGTGAGAGTGCAGCCCAGCCCCCCACCTCCCAGAGGACCCCTAGAGCTCGGCCCCAGGCCTCTGTCCCTCCTTCCCCTCTAGGGTCCCAGGGACGGGGCCTCGGCAAAGAAGTGTCTGGTGGGTTTTGCCCAGAATGGGGTCGGGGTCCCCCTCAGGTGGGCTGGATGACATCCCCGGGGTGGGGTCGGGCACTCACAGGCACTCGGGCATCTGTGTGCGGCTGTCCAGGGTACAGGAGCCACCGTTGGCACAGTAGCCGGTGCAGGTCAGACAGCTAGGGGCCTCCTTCCCGTCAGGGCAGCTGTTGGGGGAATTTGCCATGTTGAGGGAGAAGAGGGGGCCGGGCAGGGGACTGTGCCAAGGGGGTGGGTTAGAGGGTGCCGGGCGGGGACTGTGCCACTGGGATGGGGGAGAGTGGGCCAGGCGGGGAGAGTGCCACAGTGGGGCAGAGGGTGCTGGGTGAGGTAGTGTGCCATGGGTGGGGGGAAGAAGAGAGTGCTGGAGGGAAGATTGAGCCATTGGTGGGGAGGGTGCCATGAGGGAGTGGGAAGGGGTGTGCCATGGGGAGGAGGAGTGCCACGGAGAAACCAGGGGAAGAAAGTGGAGGGAGAGGAGGGGAGGGAATTGGGACAGGGAAGGAGGGACCAGTGGGTAAAGGACGGGCGAGGAGCGTATAGAGGAGGAGAGAAGAGGAGGGAGATGCGGGCAGGAGGGAGGAGGGGAGGGGGGCAGGGGCTCACGTGCAGGTGACGTCGGCGTTCGCCTTGCTGACCCTGCACTGGCCCCCCAGGCAGCGGGCACACCGGTCGTGCTGGCACTGAGGCCCTTCAAACTGTGTGGGGCAACGGCAACTGCCTCGTGCCCGTGGCGGTCAGCCGGCACTCGCCCTGGTTCTCGCAGTAATCGAAGCATTGCTCTGCGGTGGCGACCGGATTCCCGTGTCACATTCCTTCCATGGGGGCCATCCTCTCCATCCCCGCCACCCTCACCCTCTGCTCCACCCCCACCCCTCCGGCCCCACCACGGGCAACTCACGGTACTGGCACCGGTCTCCCAGGAAGCCGGCCGGGCAGTGACACAGGGGCTGGTTGCCCTGGTTGACGCTGCAGGAGCCGTTGTTGCGGCAGTGCCCGGCGCAGACAGGCTGGGTGCAGCGGGCTCCCGTGTAGCCCGTGGGGCAGCGGCAGGTAGGCATTTCCTGGGGGGTGGGACTAGGTGAGGAGGGCTGGGAGGGGGGGAAAACGGGCTCGCCGCCCTCCGCCCTGGCAAGGACCCCCTGTGCTGTGCTCTCCCTCCCCCCGCTGCCTCCGCCCCCCTGCCCCTGGCTCCCCCCATACCCGAGGGGGAGGCGGCGCAGATGCCCCCATTCTGGCAGTTGGCCCCAGCACTGGTCCACCTCACACTTGTCACCGGTTGTAAGCGTGGCTGACAGCGGCACTTGGGCTGCCGGCGGGCGTTGAGGAAGCAGCTGCCGCCATTGTGGCACAGGAGAGCACAGGTGCCAGGCCGGGAAGCTGTCGGGAGGTGGGAGTGGGGGCGCTTCAGTTGGGGAAGCAGAGGGTGGGACCCCCACATCCTCAGCCCCATGGCAGGGTCCCTCCTTGGGGTCGGGGGGCGGGACTGGGGTCAGGGGGGCGGGGCGAGTGGTCGCACCATCGGGTGGGGTGGTGGGCGCGGGCAGCAGCACGCAGGTGCCGTTGTCCAACCGCCGGCCATCGGGGCAGGTGCACACGGGACCGCTGGGGCTCAGCAGGCACAGCCACTCGCACTTCTTCCGGTCACATGGGTTTGTCACTGCGGGGGTGGGACCCTCAGCCAGAGACGACGCTCTCCTCCGCCCTGCTCCCTGCCTGAGTTCCCCCCTCATCATCCCCCACACCCCACCCCTTCCCTCCAGGGTTTCCCCCCACCCCTCATCCCTCTGCACCCCCGCCCCCTCCCTCCCGGGCCCCGACCAGCCCGGACCCTCAGGCTGCTTGTGCTGGTGGTAGAGGACCACGTCCGAGGCATGGCTCAGCCCGGCCGTCAGGTTGATCAGCGGGCTCTGGCCAAACTTGTGGACCTTGAAGACGCGGTTGTTGCTGTACGTGACTCCGTAGATGAAATCTTCAAATACGTCGATGCTGAACGGGTGGCTCAGCCCTGTGGGGAGGCCGGGGTTAGGGGTCAGGGGCGGGGGTCGGGGTCAAAACGGGGCCTCCTCCCCCGGCTCCCCACCCTGCCTGCCCTCTCACCCTGCTTGCTGCCAGCAGCCACCACAGGGTCAGTGCCATTGAGCCGGACACTGCCGATGACCGAGAGTTTGGCATCCGCCCAGTAGAGCCGCTCGTTGTGGTAGTCCACGGCCAGACCTGGGGACCCAGAGGGTTGGGGTCAGGACGCTGGGCCCACCCACCCCACTCCCTGGCCCAGGCCCCGCCTGCTCCCGAGCCAGTCCCAGGTCGGGAATGCCTTCCCCGCTCCTCTTCCTCCAGGCATGTCCCTCCCTCCCCACCACAATCCAGCCACGGTCCCCCCAAGCTGGGGGCGGGGGAAGGGGCTCAGAGCACCGGTGGCCCCGGGCCGTACCCGTCGGCCACTGAATGTTGTCTTGTACCAGCGTTCTCCCGCAGGGTTCCATCCATGGCTGCCGTCTCGATCTTCGGGTGGTTTCCCCCAGTCCGTCCAGTACATGGTGCTGGGGAGGTGGGCGGGGCAACAGTGAGTACGGGGGAGAGGGACCCCCGCCTGCCCCGGTGCCTGCCCCTACGCCCTGCCCCCGGGCTCTCCAAGCCCCTCACCCCCGCAGTGGGTGCACCACGATGGCATGAGGCTCGTCAATCATGCCCGAGATGAGCGTCTTGCGGTTCTCGCCCTTCATCTGGGCCACCTCGATGACATCACGGCCCGAGTCTGTCCAGTAGATGTTTCCGGCCACCAGTCGATGGGCGATGCCCCTCGGCATCTTCAAAGCCGGAGATCTGGCCGGGACGTGGGGTGGGCAGAGAAGGAGAGTGGCAGAATCTGCTCAAACACCCACCCTCCCAGCTCCCAGGGCCCCCTGCCAACAGCCATCTCAGTCCCACGGGCAGCAAGCTACAGTGCTTATATCATGCTGCTGTCTAGGCTGGAAGGAGCAGGGAGGGCCATGGTGGGGGTACTGGGAGGGCTAGCTCCGGTAATGGGAGGGTAGCCTCCACCACTGCCCTCCCCATCTCCAGCCACTCATTCTCCCCCTCCAGGACTCCTGCTTCTCAGCCCGCCCCCATTCCTCTCCCCCACCCCCATTTCTCCCCATCCCCTGGCTAGGCAGTCCTCCGGCACCCGATCCTCTGCCCCCCAGCTCACGTTGAGGTGGGGTGACACCCTCCGTCCAGCTGGCGCCGGTTGCGATTGGAAGCGGTGGCGGGTGCGGCGGGCGGCAACTCCCGGAAAGAGATCTTGCCGGTGTGCCAGTTGGTCCAGTAGACACGATGGGCCTTGACGTGAACGTCCAGGGCGTCGATGCGGACGCTTTCGTCCCCCTGGAAGGCCTGCTCGTAGGCCGAGTTGGGGTTGAAGGGGAACAGGCTGCGGATTTCATTGTCATCTGCGATGTACAGGATCTGGTGTTCCGAGCCTGGGGACATGGGGTCAGGGGGCATGGGGTCAGGGGGGCTGGGTATGCAGACAATCTCTGTCACCCCCCCCCATTTACTCTCTGCTCTCTCCTCAGTACCTCCAGACTCCCCAGCACCCAGGACCCTCCCAGGCCCACCCCAGATAGGCCCCAGCGCACCCTCAGCTTTGCAGGTGTTGCGTGCCTTGACAAAGTTGCGGGCGCAGCTGCACAGGTGGCTGCCCTTGGTGTTGTTGCAGAGTTGGGAGCAGGTGCCAAAGCGCAGGCACTCGTTCACATCTGCAGGGAGACAATGTGCATTGGGGACCAGGAGGAGAGGGGAGGGGACAAGGGGATGATGAGGAGGGGAGGGGACGGGGACAAGGAAGGGGCCGGGGAGGGGCGACCACGACAGGGAGGGAGAAGAACAGGGATGGAGTGGAGAGAAGGGGGACGGGACAGGGAGGGGCGGTGGGGGATGGGGGCTGTGGAGGAAGCAGGCACAGACGGCCCAGGGCCTGGGCACCTTGGCAAGCGTTGCGTCCGGGCACCTTCTGGAAGCCACTGCGGCAGGCACAGTAGGCAGAGTTGGAGCTCTGCACACAGCGGGCCTCGTCCCCGCACAGGCTGGCGTTGGCCTGGCAACCGCTGCCCTTTGGGTCTGCAGGGAAGGGTCCGGCCAAGGTCCCATGAAACCCCCACGCCACCCCTGCCCCCACTTTCCCCATTCCGGTTCCTCCACTTTCCATTCCGGTGGAGCAGCCCAGCTCGTCACTGCCCGCCCCCTCCACCAGCACCGATGGAGCAGTCCAGCTCATCACTGCCCCCGCGCCCTCCCCCCAACGCCAGCATGGGTGGAACAGCCCAGCTCATCACTGGCCCCCTGCCCACCCACACGGGTGGGACAGCCCAGCTCAACAGTGGCTCCCCCCTGCAAAACCGGCACCGGTGGAGTAGCCCAGCACGTCATTACCCACCCCCCACCCTTCCGCACCAGTGGAGCAGCCCACCTTGCCGCTGCCCCCCTCCCCACCCCGCATGGGTGGACCGAGACAACTGGTCACTGCCCTCTCCCAGCCCCCGCTCCGATGCCCGCACCGGTGGAGCAGCCCAGCTCGTCGCTGCCGTCCCCACAGTCGTCAAAAGAAGTCACAGCGCAAGGCGGGCGGGCACGGCAGCGCTGGTTATGGCACAAGAACTCGCCTTCTCGTGCCCGCCAGTGTGAGTTGGGCCGTGGGGGGCTCTGGGAGGGGCAAGGGGAGAGATGGGTCAGGACGCTTGTTGAAAGAAGTGTCAGGACACTTTCCCTTTTCCCGCAAACATCATCCAACCTTGGCTTCACCGACGCTGTCCTCTCCTGCTTCTCTTTCCACTTCTCTGGCCGCTCATTCTCAGTCTCTTTGGAGGACTCCCACTCTGCCTCTCACCCCGACTGCGGCTGTCGCTCAAGGTTCAGTTCTGGCTTTCCCTTTTTATTCTCCATCTACACCCACTCTCTTGGAGAATTCATTGCGCCCATGGCTTCAACTACCACCTTTATTCCCAAATCTACATCTCCAGGCCCTGATCTCTCTTCTTCTGGGTAGTCTCGCATGTCTTCCTGCCTTCAGGACCCCTCTACTTGGATATCCCAACCACACCTCAAATTTAACGTGTCCAAAACAGAACTCCTTTTCTCCCCACTCAAACCCCATCCTCCCTGTGACTCTCCCATCACTGTAGATAGCACCATCATCCTTTCCTGACTCACAAGCCCATAACCTTGCCGTTTTCTTCGACTCACCTCTCTCAGTCAACCCACATATTCAGTGTCACCACAGAACGTCGTTTCGACCTTCACCTCAATTTTCTAAAATCTGCTCTTTTCCTCTCCATCCAGACCGCTTGCCACTTAATCCAAACCCTTATCCTAACCTACCTTGATTACTGCATCAGCCTCTTTGCTGACCTCCCTGCTTCCTGGTCTCTCCCCACTTCAGTTCTTACTTCACTCTGCTGCCTGGATCATCTTCCCATCAAATCATCATTCAAGTTCCACATTTCCCCACTCCTCGAGAACCTTCGGTGGTCGCCCGTCCATCTCCACAGCAAACAGAAACTCCTTGCCGCTAGCTTTAAAACACTCAATCACCTTGCCCCCTCCTGACTCACCTCACTGCTCCCCCACTACGACCCAGCCCGCATGCTTTGCTCCTCTATTGCCAACCTACTCACGTGTGACCTGGAGGTCGTTTAGCTCATCGCCGACCTCTTGCCCACATTCCGCTCTGGCCTGGAACACCCTTCCTCTTCATATCCGATGGATGATCACTCTCCTCACCTCAAAGCCTTACTGAAGGCACATCTCCTCCAAGAGGCCCTCACTCCCTCTTCCCCTACTCCCTTGCGTGTCGCTCTTGTACTCGCACCCTCTCTTCATCCCTCCCTCAGCCCCGCAGCACTTTGTATCTGTAATTTACTTCTGTATATTAATGTCCTTCTCCCCCTCTAGACAGTTAACTCGTTGTGGGTCAGGAGCATGCTTACCACCTCTGTTATATTATCCTATACCAACTACTTAGTACGGTGCTCTGCACCCAGCAAGCGCTCAGTAAATATGATCCATTGACTACAGCCCCACTCACCCTCAACCCCCGGCCCCCAGCCCCGCCGCCGGTAGCGGCCCCCATGCTCACCGCAGTCCTCCTCGTCGGAGCCATCCCCGCAGTGGTTTACGCCGTCACACTGGCGGCCGATCCAGAGGCAAACGCGGTCGTTCTTACAGCGGAATGGTCGGTTGGGGGGACACTGGAACCGAGCTGGCGGTGGAGACCACCCCCCACTGGCGTCAGAGATGCAGGGGCGGGGTGGGCACGGGGTGGGGCATGGAGGGGGAGGGGTAGGAGGAAACCACCCTCACCGCAGAGCTCCGGGTTTTCGTCCGAGTTGTCTCCGCAGTCGTCTTCCCCATCGCACTTCCAGGCGAGAGGCTTGCACAGTGTGTTGTTGCACTGGAACTCATCCAGGGGACAGGTTCGCACTGCGAAGGGGGGAGGGGTGGCAAGGGGGCAATGTCCACAACTCAACTTCTCTTCCCACATGAGCCTCCTCCTCCTCTGCACATTTCCCTCACCACTGACGACCGCACCACCACCCTCTCATCTCCCATCATCCTTGACTCCTTTCTTTCAACACCCCCATCTTCAGCTTGTCATCCTTCTTCCTTCACATCTTCACATCCCCATCCCGCTGCCCCCGCCATCCAAACGGCTACCATGCTGGGCCAAGCACTCGTCACTTCCGGTCTCGACTACTGCATCCAAGCTTCCTGCCCAAATTCCCCCCACCCTCCAGTCAGTCAGTTGCAATTATTGAGTGTCAGAGCACTGTACTAAGCACTTGGAAAAGTACAATGTAACAATATCAGACACTTTCCCCGCCCCACAGCAAGCTTCCAGGCTCCAGTCCACACTACATTCTGTTGCCAGCATCACTTTTCTACCACTCTTTTCCACGTCCATCTTCCTGCTCCTCAAAAAACCTCCAGGGTGTGTCCCATCCCTCTCTCGGTATCAAGCAGAAAGTTTGGCCCATCGGCTTTAAGTTCCTCCCTCAGGCTCTCCCCCTGCCCTCCAATTCCCGTCACTTCTCTCCCACCCCACTTCAGCAAGCCCCATTTCACTCCCTTTTTTTTTAATCTAATGGTGTTGTAAGAACTTAGTATGGGCCAGGCACTATACTAACCGCTGGGTAGATACGAGCTAATAGGATGGGACACAGTCCCATATCCCACATGGGGTTCACAGTCTTAATCCCCATTTTCGCTGATTGAGGCAACTGAGGCACAGAGAAGTTAAGTGACTTGACCCAGGTCACACAGCAGACAAAGTGGCTGAGCCAGTATTAGAACCTGGGTCCTTCTGACTCTCAGGCCCATGCTCTGACTACTAAGCCATCCAGCTTCTCAAGGCAATCGCCTTGACTTGCTCCCTTTATTCATCCCCACAGCACTTACGTACATATCTGTAATTTACTTACTTATATTAATGTCTGTCTTCCCCTCCAGACCTGTAAGCTCACTGTGGGCAGGGAATGTGTCTGTTTATTTTTATAGTGTATCTCAAGTGCTTAGTACAGTGCTCTGCACACAAGTGCTCAATAAATACAATAGACTGACACAACCGCCTCTCAAAGCAACCTTACTCCCTGGCCCTGGTTCTTGTCTCTCTCGCCCCCTTCCCTCCTCTTTCCCAGTGGGCAAAAAGACCATGGCACTCCTCCAGGAGGCCTTCCCTGATCCACTATTTGGCACCACACTGCCCTTTCAGTATTTCCAGATCATCTGACACTTATGGAATAGCTGAATTCTGCTGTTTCCCCTAATGGTAATAGAGTTTAGTATCTGTCTCCTTCACTAGCGAGTAAACCCCTTAAGAGGCAGGGATTGGTGCCATCAATCCTAGTGTACTATCCCAGGCACAACTATACAGTGCTCTGCACAGAGTAAACGCTCAATAAATATCACTGAATAACTGATTGAAGAGGCAATGAAAGGGATCAGGGAAACTGGATGGTGGGCAAAGTGGGGGTGGCTGGGCGGAAGGCAAGTTACTGTGGCCGGGGATCAGGTGGGAGGGGGGCTAGTAATGTCCACACTTCCCCGTGCACTCCCCTCACGCCCTGTGTTGCAGGTGTCTTCGTCGGCTGCCATCCATACAGTCGGCATCCGCGTCACACCGCCAGCGCAGGGGGAATGCAGTGGCGCTCTTACACTGGAACTGGGTCCATGTCGCAACGTGGGCGGCAGTCTTTCTGTGGGGACACGGTCCAGAGACCCAGTGACCACCCCCCTCCGCCTCAGGGGACAAAGCCCTCCCCGGTCCCTGCCCAGTGAGTCCCCGATCAGCGCAGCCCCGCCTCTTACCTCATCTGAGCCATCTGCACAATCATGGTTCATCGCATTTCAGCGTCCAGCAATGCAGCGCCATTGGCACAGGAGAACGTCACTCTCGGAATCAGGGCGTGGAGCTGGTGGTAGATGGGCACCGGATGTTGGGCACGGGGTGTGCTGCCCCAGGACACCCTCCCTCCCACCGCTCGATGCGCCTGGCTCAAGGCTCTCTGTGATCCCCTCCTGACTGCCTTGCCCCCCTCCTTGTGGCCGGTGCCCTCGGCCCGCCTGGGCCAGACATTCTCCCCCCCAGGGGCCCAGGATTGAAACAGGGACAGACATTCCACCGCTGGGGGGAGGGGCTTGGGGAAAGGGATAGGGGTGGAAGGGAGGAGGGAGGGAGGGAGATAGGCAGAGGGAAGGCTGAGGGAGCTGGTGCGGCAGAGATACCTACCTCTGAGTGCCTGAGAGACAGTGTGGAAATGGAGAGAAACATGGAGATGCAGTGAAATGACCAAATGTAGGACCACACAGACACACACACAGTCGCACACACACACAGATGGACACACACACACACACACCATATGGAGGGGCCGCGGGCAAGCAGCGGGGCGACCTGCAGGACAGGTGGGGACTGGGGGACTAAAACCGGCAGGCAGAGGCAGGGCCGGGGGCTGGGGAGCCTTGGGGAGGGGTCTCTGGAGGGGAGCCGTCTCCAGACGGGTGGGGCCAGGGGGGCACCTACTGCAACTCTCCTCATGACCGAATTGTCACCACAGTCGTTGTCGTTAGCGCACTGCCAGCGGCGGGCACGCAGCGGTTGTTTTGCAGCGGAAATTGGTACGGTTCACAGGTGGCGTTCGTTCTGTGGCAAAGGGGGGCAGTCAGTCGAGGGTCGGGGGGTTCCACCTGGTCTGTCCCCCCACCCCTTAGGTCTAGTCCCTCCAGGCCCCACCACGGACACTCACCGCACTCTCCTTGGGCTCATCGGAGCCATCCCCGCAGTCGTCTTCCCCGTCGCATTTCCATGCAGCGGTGGATGCAGCGGCCAGAATCCTTGGCAGCGGAACTCATACCACCCGCATGTCATCTGGGCTGCATTGGAGGAGAGGGGTGATGTCAGTGGCCATGGGGAGAGGGGTTTGTCGGAGAGGGGAAGTGGGGGGTCAGCGGGGTTTGGAGCGAGGGGGTCAGAGGGGGAAGGGACGAGGCGGTCCAGCAGGGGAGTCGAGGGAGTGAGTGGATCAGTAGGGGGTGTGGGGGGGTGCAGGGGTCAGCGGGGGAGGGAGCCAGGACAGCTCACTGCAGTTGGTCGGCTCATCGGAACCGTCGACGCAGTCGTTGTCCCGGTCACAGACCCAGACGCGCGGGATGCAGCGCTTGGTGATGGAACACTGGAACTGGTTCGGGGCACAGTCACTTCCGCTGGGAGTGGGGGGGGAGGGAGGGAGGCCATTCAGTGACGCAGCTTAAAGCACCTCTGCCAGCCCCCCAAACTCACCCTCCCACCGCCCCAGTCCCACGCCCACTCACGACAATCCTTCTCATCCTCGCTGTCACCGCAGTTGTCCTGGCCCGTTGCAGCGGACAGATGCCCTGGGATGCAGCGGTTGGTGGGTTGGTGCCACTTGAACTGGCTTGGCAGGCACACGTGGATGTCTGCAGGGGGCAGGGCCGGCCAGAAGTCTGTCAGCGGGTCGGGGGAGTGGGGGAGGGTGGGGTAGGCGGGAGGACAGACCCCCTCCCCCCAGGCGACCCCGGGGTCCTGCGCCCGCACCGCAGTTGGCTTCGTCCGAGTTGTCCTGGCAGTCGTTGTCACCGTCACAGATGAGGCCGGGTTGGTGCAGATGCCGGCTGGAGCACTGGAACTGGCCCGGCCGACACTTGAACTCAGCTGAGGGGGGACAGCTGGATGTCACGGATGGGACGGTTGAGGGGCCCGGTTGCTCCCCTCCACACTTCCCCCCGGTGCTTCCCCCGGCACTCCCGCCCCATGCTCACGGCAGTCGCTCGGCTCGTCAGATCGGTCCCACAGTCATCCTCCGTGTCGCATTTCCACCAGAAAGGGCATGCATTTGTCATTCTTTCAGAACAAACTGTGGGGCAGGCTCAGGGTGAGTTGGGGGAGGTGGACAGGGGCAGGGTGGGTCGGAGGGCACGGAGGACCGGGGACTGGAGAGGACTGGAAGGCCTGGGGGATTGGCCCGGGTAGTGACTGGAGACTAGGGAGACTGGAGGTTGGGAGGACTGGGAGGTCTGGGGGTCAGGAGGACTGGAGGACCAGGTGAGGGGACTGGAAGAGTCGGGGGACTAGAGGTCCAGGAGGACTGGAGGACTAGGGAGACCGGTGGGTTGGGAGGACTAGAGGTCTGGAAGCCAGGGAGGGCCAGGTGGACTGGAGGGTCTGGAGGGGCTGGGGACACTGGAGGAGTCAGGAGACTGGAGGTCTGAAGGCCGGGAAGACTGGAGGTCCAGGAGGGCAGGAGGGTTTGAAGGACTGAAGGTCTAGGGGCCGGGAGGACTGGAGGACCGGGTGGACTGGAGGGTCTGGGGAAATGGAGGAACTGGAGGCCTGGGGCTGGGAAGACTGGAGGGCCAGGACGGACTGGAGGTTCTAGGGGTCTGGGGGACTGGAGGGTCAGCGGCCCGGGGCCCACCTGCACTGGCTGGTGCAGTTTGGAGACCACAGGTGCGCCCATCACCCCAAGGTAGAAGTTGGGTGGGACACGCGCATTTGGTGCCTCCCCCCAGGGGAAGAGCAGGCACAGGTTGCTGCAGCCACCGTTGTCCACTTTGCAGGGGTGATCGGGCACTGTGGACAGAGTTAGGGGGTCAGGCGACAGAGCCGCCCCAGGGCTCGGGACCAGCCTCTCCCACCCCCCGTCCGTGCCCACGCCCCATCCCCTCCCGCAGCCGGGGCCCATGCCCGCCCTCCGCGGGCACCGTCAGGGCTGGCGCAGAGCATGGAAGACGTGCAGGTCCATGGGGCCGGTGCAGGGTGCTGATGAGCAGGGTCTGGTTGGCTCCGCTGGTCTTGTGGCTGCGACTGATGGACTTGGTCTCCCAGTCGGTCCAGTACACAAAATCCTCAAACAAGCGTCAGTGCGAAGATGTGGGGGACATCCTGACTCAGCACTGTGGAGGGGTATGGGGGGGGCGGTCAATCAATCGATCAATAACACTTGAATTGAGCATTGTACTAAACGCTCAGGAGAGCACAATACAACAGAATTAGCAGATGTGTTTCCTGCCTGCAGGGGCTGGGCTGCCACCTCACCCCAAGCCCCCCCTCCCCCACTCCCCCAGGGCCCCCACCCCCTGCCGCGAACCGATGTGTCGATTGGAGCCATCCAGGACTGGCAAACTCAATGTAGTCCTCGCGGGCGTCGGCCCAGTAGATGCGGTCATTGACGGAGTCGAGGGTCAGGGCCGTTGGGCACGTGATCCGTGTGTCAACCACCACGCTGCGGCTCGAGCCGTCCATGCCGGATCTGCGACCGATGAGGGATGGTCTCCCCAGTCTGTCCAGTACAGGTACTGAGCCGGCAGGGGTGGCGGGGGTCAGCGCCCGAGACCCGCCCCCGCCTGCTGGCGCCCCCTCCCCTGCCCCCGCCAGTCCACGGCCCCCAGCGCCCCCTCACCCATGCCGCACGTCGACGACGAGGGCACGGGGTTCGCGCAGGCCGGTGCTGACCAGCACGGTGCGGTAGGCGCCGTTGAGCTTGGAGACTTCGATGGTGTCCCGCCCCTTGTCACACCAGTACAGGTTCCCGCCGACCCAGTCCACGGCCAGCCCGTCCGGATTGCTCAGCCCCGTGCGGTGCAGCACCTGCCGGGGGTGGCGGAGCGGGGCAGGGATCAGGGTGGGAAGGTGAGGGTCTGTGGCAGGGGAGACATGGTGGGGGGGGGACACAGAGCACAGGGGCCCTGACCTGCACATTGCTGCCATTGATGTTCATCCTGCGAATCATACTGCCCTGAGTGGTCACATCCGTCCAGTAGATCATCTGCTCACGGTAGTCAAAGTCCAGAGCCACTGCATTGTTCAGCCCCTGTGGGGCAGGGGGCAGCATGAGCTGGGGGGTCGAGGCATGACCAGACCCATCCTCATCCCGGAGGGGTGGGGGAAGGGGGAATTGGAGTTTGGAGACCACCAGATTATGTAGGTCCTACAGTAAATGGGGTCTTCTAGGGTCAGGCACCCACTGCATTCCCTTGCAAAATTGCCTCACCTTCTGCATAACATTAAAACGGGGGGGTGGCTATTACAAGGGTCATATGAGTACGAAGCTTAGCACTGAGAAAAAGGAGGAAAAATAGAGGAGAGAGAAGGAAGGAAGGCAGGAGAAAGAGGAAGGTAAGAGGGCAGTTGGAAGGGCGGCCTATAAAAGCCACTCAGGTAATTGACCCCACCCACCTGCCTGAGCTCTACCCCTCTCCCCCTTGGTCTTCAAGTTCCCACAATTCTCTTTCTACTCCACCTCTAGCTTAGGGCTATCACTGTTTACAACTGCATAATACAGAAAAAGAACCTTTAACTTTCCTCCTCAAAAATCGAGATGGGACAATTACACGGTGGGGACAAATCCACGAGTTGATATGGTTCCAGCAGGATGCAGCTACATCAGTCGAGGGTCCCCAGGGTCAGACACGGGTTTGAGCAGGGTGGGGCTAGGAAGGTCAGGGGTTACCTGGGGCCTAGACACATGATTGAGCCGGGTGGGGTCAGTCAGGGGCAGAGTCAGTGGGGGGTCAGAGACTGGATACCTGTTTGAGCAGGGTGTAGTTGGAGCCATCCAGATTGAGTTTTCGCAGGTAGTAACGGTTGGCAAAGATCAGGAATGGTTCCTCATCTGGGGAGGTGGACGGGGCTGAGCAAAGGGTTCCTCTGGGGCCCCGCCTCCTGTCCCCCCTTTCACCCTCCAGCTGCCCCCTCACCGGTCACGGCCTTGCAGCTGTGGGGGTCTCCGGCACGGGGCCGGTAGCCGTCCACACACAGACACTTGTAGCTCCCAGCGGTGTTGACACAGCGCTGGCTGCAGGGGAAGGTGGTGCTGCACTCGTCCACGTCCACGCACGTCTTCCCATCGTCCTTCAGTCGGAACCCGGGCCGGCACCGGCACTGTGGGCATCGCCAGGGCCATGGGCACGGCCCCCAAGGGAACCGACCGTGCCCCACCCCTCCACCGCCCTGAGCTGTCCCCCCGGCTCAGGGCAGCAGGGTGCCCGCAGGCACCACCAGGGCTGTGGGTTAGGTCCCCACCTCGGCCACCCTCCAGCCTCAGGGCAGGGGTCATGGGGTGGTCTCCTATGGTCACGGGGATCGTTGGAGGTCAGTGCAATTGTAGGAATCAGTGGGGGTCGATGTGGGTCAGCAGGGGCCACGGGGAAGCAAAGGAGGTTGGAATGGGCAAGTGGGGAAGTCAACGGGGCTAGGATTAGGGGGAGGTGATGGGGGGGGGGGGTCGATGCAGGTCAATAGCGGTCGGTGGTGGGGGGGGTGGATGTCATGGACCAGTGGGGACCAGGGGTCAGCAGGGGTCGACGTGAGCGAGTGCAGAGGTCAGCCAGCGAGGGCCCACCTTGTAGCCGACCCGCAGGTCCTCACAGTCCTGGCTGCAGCCGCTCAGTTTGCGGTTCAGGCACTCGTTCACGTGGCAGTTGAGCTCGTCGGAGCCATCTCCACAGTCGTTCTGCCCATCGCACAGCTGCCCTCGCCCACACAGCGACCGTTGGCACACAGGAACATGGACGCGTTGCACCTGTGCTCTGTGGGGTGGGGACCAGGGCCGGGGGCAGGGTCAGGGCCCACAGAGGCAGGACCCGGCCCCAGAGGCACCCCACGCTGGCAAGAGAGTTGGCATCTGCGGAGCCCAGCCCCCCACCCGCCTGCTTCCATGTGCCCCACTCCCATGCCCACCGGGGCTGGAACAGGCTGGGTTCTTGGGAGCCTCGTCACTGTGGTCATGGCAGTCGAATTCGCCATCACACTCCCACTGCCGGCTGGACAGGCAGCGCCCGTTGGCACAACGAAACTCACTTGGCCCACACGTCGGGTACTCTGGGGAGGAGAGGGGCAGTCAGCCAGACCCTACTCTCCTCCTACTCTCCTGATTCCCCACCCTCAAGCCCTCAGCCCCCCGACGATCCCCAGGCATTCCCCCCAAGCCCATCTCTCACCACACTCGGGAGACTCATCGGACCCATCGGGGCAGTCACGGTCGCGATCACACACGAAATGCTTGGGGATACACTGGCCACTCTGGCAGGCGAACTCCCGGGCGTCACAGCGGCTGCTGTTGTATACTGTGCGGGAGGGATGGGACCGGGAGGACCGGACCGGCCGTCATTGCCCCTCCGGGTCTCTGATGGCCCGCCCCCTCCTGGGACTGCTCCCCGCCCCCACCCGCCGCCCCCGCCCCCAGCTCACAGCAGCCGGCCGCCACACTCTCGTCGGCCCCATCGGAGCAGTCGCGGTCACCGTCGCAGAGCCAGTGTGTCGGGACGCAGACGTGTGTGCCCGGACAGGAGAAGGACGTGAGGCTGCAGGTGGTGCCCTCTGTGGGGTGGGGGAGATTGGGGGACGGTCACGGGGGGCCGTTGGGCACAGCGATCCGCCAGGCGGAGAGAAGCAGTAACTGAGAGCCCCGGCGGAGAGGATGCACCCCTCCCCTGGCCCGGCCCTGCCCCGATCACGCACGGCAGCGTCCATCCTCATCCGAGCCGTCGCCGCAGTCGTCGGTGCCGTCGCAGAGCCACAGCTTGGAGATGCAGCGATGGTTGTGGCATTCAAACTGGGCAGCTGAGCAGAACTGGTCTGGGGGTCGGGATACGGGGTCACGGGGGTCGAAGCAGCCAACGCTTCCCAGACTCCTCCGTCCCACCCCTGGGGTCACCACCCAGGGCTAGGGCAGTGGTCGAGCCCCAGCCAGGCCGGGTTGGCCGGCGGGACGTGCCCGCCTTATGGGTGCTGAAGGGCGGAGGGCTAAGTAGGCAGCCTGGGGGGAGGCGTTATGGCTCACGGCACTGGGGGGTGGGAAGGGGAGGAGGAGGGAGAGAGGAGCTGCTACTCACTACAATGGGCCTCGTCCTCGCCATGTTCACAGTCATCCTCCTTGTCACAGGTCCAGCTCGTGGGGATGCAGCGGCCAGAGGGGCAGGCAAAGTAGTTTGGGGGGCAGCGGGGCCGCTTAACACCTGGGGACATGAGGGGAACGGATGAGGGCAGCAAAGTGGGTCAGCGACGGAGGCAGGAGTGGCGTGAGGGCTCCGCCGGGGGGCACCGACGGGGGCCGGGGCAGGGGACAGTGAGAGGACAGCGAGGGGACCAGGGGATGGCTGACCGGGGCAGTCCCTCTCGTCGGAAAAGTCTCCGCAGTCATTGGCGCCGTCGCACAGCCAGGAAGGCGCGTAGCACAGGGACGTCCGTTCACACGGCCGGAAAGTCAATCCCTTCACCCCCAGGTGGAAGTAGCTGCTGCAGTCAGTGGCGCCTGTGGGAGCCGGGGGGAGCAGAAGGTGAAACAGCCGTTGGTCTGCTCCCGCCCACCTGACCCTGCACCCTCTTCCTAACCTTCCACCCCACCAGATGAGGGTCCCAACCGCCCTTCCCCAGCCCCAGCAGCCACTCCTCTCTCCTGGAGCCAGGGGCGAGGGGTGTGTGTGTGGGGAAATGGAGGAAGGGAGGGGGCACGCACTGCAGTCCATCTCGTCCGACGCGTCCTCGCAGTCCACCAGCTGGTTGCAGCGGCTGGCATTGCTGATGCAGCGTCCGTCTCGGCAGCGGAACTCGTCGGCCGCACATGCTGTTTCTGAAACGGCCCCCAACCGACCGCCACGGCTCATCAGCCCCGGACTCGCCTCCACCCCGCCTCCTCGCCTCCTGCCCACCCAGGGGTCACTCAGAGGTCACTGGTCGGAGCTGGCCAAGCACTCACTGTTGCAAGGCACCTCATCTGAGCTGTCCCCACAGTCGTCGACACCGTTGCACCAAAGGGCGGAGGCCACGCAGCGCCCATTGAGGCAGTGGCGGAAGCCTTTCTTGCAGCGGCGGCTGTCTGCGGGGAGGGGGTGGTCATTGGGGGGGAGCTATAGGGGCTCCCCCCCGCCCGCCAAAAAGGGATAACTGCTTCCCACACCTGGGGCAGAATGGGGGCTGGGCTAGTCAGGAGGGGACACAACAGGACTTGCTGCAGTGATGGGTCCAGGGGCCCTCACTGCAGCGAGGTTGCGGGGTGGGTTCATCAAGGGTCAGGGGCCTCACTGAAGCAAGGTGCACAGGGGGATTGGCACCAAGGGTCACAGGGGCCTCACTGCAGCAAGGGTGGTGTGTACGGGGCAGGGGGGTGGGGGGGGGTGGTCGTCACCGAGGGTCCCAGGGCACTCACTGCAGTAGGATGGCTTCTCGTCAGATTTGTCCCTGCAGTGGGCGACGCCATCGCAGCTCAGGCTGAAGGCCACACACTCTCCATTGGCACATTCAAACTCATCCTGCACCCGGCATGTCGAGTTCACCGCTGACAGGGAAAGAGGGTGCCGGTGGAGGGGGAGGAGGGCCCAAAGTTAAGTCCCCAAACCAGTCACTGTCTATCTCAACTGATCCCATCCCTGCCCCTCCCCACCACAGCCCCACCACCCCAGCTGCCCCCCACTGACCCCGGCAGGTGAGGTCATCCTGCAGCAGACGGTCTCCGCGGCAGGAGCAGTTAACGTGACCTTTGGCCGTGAGCAGACACAGGTCCTGGCAACCCCATTGTCCACGCGGCAGGGAGATAGCTCGCCTGGGGTAGGGGACAAGGTCAGGGGCAGGATGAGGCACCTGCTGAGCAAGGGGGAGGGCAAGATAGAGAAAGTGATCAGCGTGCAGGATGGGGGGTTTGGTAACATTTGGGGTTGGGAATCGAGGGTGCTGGAGGGGTGAGAGGGAGGGCCAGGAGACAGCTCACAGCTGTTGGTGTCATTGGCCACGGCCACGATGCCCATGGGCTGCTGCGGGATGTCCACTCGCAGAAGCTTCATGTCGCCGCCCGTGTGCTTGTTGGCCCGCTGCACAGCCCGTCGCACCCAATCTGTCCAGAAGATGTTCTCGCCATGCACAGCCAGCCCGAACGGGTGCACCGGCTCTGACTTCAGAATCACCTATGTAGGGGGTCACCGGCAGGGAGAGGGGTCACGGGGGAAGTAGGGGACCTGGGGTCACCAGGGGAGAGCCCAGCCCCAAGTCCCCCATCCCAGCTCCACCCTGGCCCCTCCCCAGCCGAGCACTGACATAGCGCCGGGAGCCATCGTATTCGCAGCGCTCGATCTTGTCCAGCGTGGCATCTGAGAAGTAGAGCTTCTCGGCCCGGTGGTCGATGGCCAGGCCATTGGGCGTGCGGATGTCGCGCTCCACCAGGGTCAGCACGTTGGCGCCCGACAGGGCCGCCCGCATGATGCTGGGATGCTGCTCGTTCCAGTTGGTCCAGAACATCAGGCTGCCAGGGCAGGCGGGCAGACAGGAGGATGGTCAGAGCCGCACCTGGCCCCACGGCCCCCGACCCCAACCCAACACCCAGCCGGAGATGAACCACCGGGGAGAAGGAAAGGGAACCTTGCCACGTAGGTGGACTGAGGCGAGGCCTGGCCCAGATGAGGCTAGGGTGGGAGAAGGCCTAGTGCTGGGGACCAGGCAGGCCACAGACGCAAGAGCCCTCCTGTGATCTGCCACCCCCACCCACCTCTGGCACTCATCCAGCACAAAGGCACGAGGGTGGTCGTCGCCAGACATGGTGATGACTGTCTCACGCTCAAAGGCGCCGGGCCGGGACTGGTCCACGGTGTGGCGGGTGACGGTGGATGTGGTGTAACTCGTCCAGTACAGTGTGTCCCAGGCACGGTGGTAAGCCAGGCCCTCCACGGAGCCCACATCTAGGGCGAGGGGAAGCGGCCAGATTGGGGGAGGGGTCAGGGTGCCCCCTGCCGCCACCCCTCCCCAGTCCTCCCATTCCACAGCGTTCTCCTGGCGCCCCCCCCTGCTCCC